>NC_092672.1:26631587-26934617 GCF_964355755.1 Antedon mediterranea
GTTTTGGAATTAACAGAGGATATTCGCAAGAGTTTGAATCGACTTCAGGAGATTGCTCTTCTTCCAAATCCATTGTCATCAGTTGAATATATTGATATCCTGATCCAAAACACAAAGGATGAAGCAAAACCTGGATGGCTAGAAACTGTCAAACAACTGAATAATTTGAGAGAAAATGCCAAACTTTTAAAGAATGTTAAGAAAAAAAATTATGATCCGTTTCAGCAGTACATATCTATTGAGCATACACTACCAAGAAGAGAAAAACAGGGCAGAATGGGTAGATTAAAATCGTGGTTAGGAGTTTAAATCCATGCTATGAATCTGGATACAGTACTGCTATCGTTTTCCAATGGTCGATTTTCCACCAACTGCTCATGATCAGAGGAGCATTATCTTATTCTTTTACTAGTAACTAATGTTTAGAAGTAATGTAATACTTTGGAATTATGTACGTTACGTATATTACCTCCTCCAAATTTATGTTTGGGATATTTGTGGGTCTATGTCCGGTCTGTGTGTTTGCCTGTTAGCAGGATAACGTCAGAAATAAAAGACAATCTTTACCAAATTTACAGATATCTTCAACCACAGATAGAGATATGGTCACGGAAGACACCATAATGTTAGATGAAATCCGGACAATGGTCCCAATTATGAACTACTTTAATAGTTTACTAATTCTAGAACATTTACCAAATTAAAACCAAGGACATTTATACAGTTGCTACAAATGATCTCATTACATTTTGGAGGTAATCCGGACCGTACCAGGATCCCAATTATGGACCACCTTTAGGCTGTGGGATGATGGCCAAATTATGAAATTGTGTGGTTACGCGTTAGTTTTGGAGGTCAGCCTTGGAGGAGGTATGTGATCTCTGATTGTTGTTTTTATAATTACTATTATATACTACAAGTTAATCATAATTTGATAATATAATAATAATAATATTATTACCATTATTATGTTCCTACTACTAATTGAAACAACATCTTTACATTGGTGACACACGTTCACACACATACAAATTCAAACAACAAACCAAATGTTAAACCAACCGACTCGATCGTAGTCGTAGTCGCACATCACTGAGATACATAAATATAAAACAATTAAGTATTTACTAAATATTACTCATTAATTCTATGCTAGATCTACCACAGTTTAAAATAATTTATTTAAGTTAAGTGTTTTGAGTATCTCTGAAACGGGAAAAGAGATATTTTACATCTGAAACATCCTAATCTGCAATCAAATACTTACTACAGTATTTGTTATGTAATTCATGTTTGATAGAGCTTTAACCAATGCATTGTGTGATTGCTTTATGAATATTTTATTTAAACTAATGTATACTATGTAATTGTGTACTTAGCTACGAAATAACTAGTTCTTTTGTTAGTCGTCGTCGTTTAATTGTAAAGGTTGAAAATGAAGCATACTGAAAGCTATTCTGGGATAGCGCTAGTTACATCCCGTTATGCGTGATTAAGTACGGTATCAATCAATCAATTTATTTGGAAATTGCACCTTTACATCGGTGGCACACACAGGAAATGGTGCATCCATATCTATATATAAATTTACGTAAGGGCAAAATTCGGTAAATTGCGCGTTATTTCTAGAATTTTTACTCGATGGTATATAAAGTTGGTTCGTACTTTCGGTACTGATTTTAACCACCTGATGTAACCCTGTTTACTAATTAAATTAAGTTAGATAATTAGTTATTGACGATTAAAACGAATTTAGGTTCAACGATTTGCCCCAAATAGGGGTGTTTTCCGATCGTGATATACACTGTCTAATGGATGTCCATCTTGAAAAATACCCGCCACAAAAATGCGAGGAGGCTTCGCATTTTCCGATCTCCTCCTACGATAATTGTTTTTAGTCGCGTGGAAGCGACTCTATAGTTTACTATGTCGGTCGGTCGGTCGGTCTGGTATCACTATGCGTTTTATCGCTTTCTGACCTTATCTTGATATCAGTTTAATTTAGCTAAGTCAATTTTTCACAGTATATTCCCTTATGGCCAGGAATCGATGTGGTTACGTTTTCACGGTGCGCAATAAAAAATTACGCGGTGTAGGCACGATTTAACGAAATCACATTTGTAATCATATCTTCACAACAATGAATCACAATTAAATAAAATTTGGTACTCATACATTTTAGGGCATAAATCATCATATGGCAATACAATTACGTGCGTAGCGCATGTAACGCATGCGTACGCGCGCTTAACATTTTCAACATTTATTTTCGATGAAGAGTACGTTTCAGGCAATTTTAAGCGTTTACAAAAATGCCCTGAGTGCGCAGATTTTTGCGCGCGCACTGCGCGTTAAATGTTATTGCGCACTCTTTTTGCCCGATTTCTGTTTTCTTGACTTACTTTTCCACTCGAAATTATGTTATACGAGCACGTCAAAAGTGACAGGCTACGAACGTGTAAATTAAAAAAATATAAATGTTTTTAAACATTTCAACATTTTTAAACATGTTCAGTAATTTTGGTCAGTTGGTAGGTTGGTCGGTCGGTCGGTAAACACTAATGAGCACGCGACTGCAACCATCTATATGGCCTTGTTAAAAGCTGAAAACCGGTTGAACAGCTAGAGTACAGCATCATAATGTTGAAGACAAGCCGATTTTCTTTAAAAAAATACTATTTTGATAGATGTAATATACGATTATACAAATGTATTGATGAATGGAACATCCCAATCTCTCAGTCTGCCAGAGTTTGGTTTAACACAAGTAGGTAAATTTATGAGCCCTTGGTTTAACACATACGGTAGAGGTAAATATATGGGCCCTTTGAGAATAAACTTGCAATACTTTGGCAATACTGTAAATACCTAATAACTATTTTTGGTCCTCATCATTTGAATCGAACATTTCTTACTGTGAATGTTCGTACTGTTAGATGTAATATAAAAATATATACAAATAAACTTTATTACTGAAATTGTGGATAGGCTCTACTGTTAGATATATAAACACATTATTATATACAAATAAACTTTATACTGACAGTTCCTTCTCAACGTTTGTATTAATTAATAATTACCAATAAAATAAACGTCGTAGTGGTGTATCGTGTATCGTCATGTACTTTAATATTTCAATCGATTATGACAGTGACAGTTTCAACAAAGTATTAAATCGCAAATGTTTTACTGTATTTAGAGGTATATTATTTATAGGCCTATAAAACATGAAAAAAATATTTCGTTACTGAGTGGATAAAGAATATATTTAAAAATTGTTCCCCTTTGTACCTATCCGCTTTCCCATCCCTCAACCCTAATGTTACATACAAAACACAAATTGGACTCAATTTGGGATATGTTTCTCCTTCGGACGTAATTCTCAGGGTGCTAATTTTAGTTGACTACATACATCATCGTGTCTATTTATTCGTTTCTGTAAACGACAATGTATTATAGTCCTGCGGTACGTACATTTGAAATCGCCAGTTTTGTTACGCTGAAATTACTGTGTATTCAAGAACCATCTGTGGGCACGACCTAGATGGTACGCGAGCGAATCGAGCGTACCATCTAGTTGATCACAATTAACATAAAATGACGGATACGGATACTTAAGCTAATTTAAATTAAAATTAGTACTATATACTGTGGCAATATTTGTCTGACATGAGTTGATACATTTTAGTTAAATATATTTATATATATATATACATAAAGAGGAAGTAGTTACAAAAATAATTGTTGATGAGGATATTAAATTATCATGATAGTTAATATTGAAATGGTTTCCTATACAGTATAGTAATAGCAATTATACATAGTGATACAAAATAATATATAAAAATACATTCACATAAAATCATAAGTTAATACGAAAAAAATCTTAACTATACTATACTTTTGTCTTGAAAGAATTTCATTTAGCTTCGATTTTGTATAGATGACAAATTTCGTTTTTGTAAAAGCACAAGTTAACGGAGTACTTACTCGAACGTTTCGATCTCTATCAGAGATCCTTCTCAACTGACTGCGGAGTGTTATGCAGCTTGGTCATTCTTGACGTCATCTGTTGATGACGTCGTACGCCTCCGGTTGTAGGTTGGAGGTTGTGCGGGGCTCGGCCAGGTGATGTGTCTATCAAATCATTGTACAAATGCGAGAGTTCGTGGGCTCCAGTGTCCCGGTTCATGGTCTTCTCCTTATTTCTCCTTATATGTAATGATTCTCTAATCTGTCTGTCTTTGCGTTTAGGCTCTTTGGTTAAGATGGTAGCCTCCCAGTTTGGTACATGATTGTGTTTTATGACATGTTCTGTAATGGCAGATTTGTGTATGATCGAAGATGTGGATGTTCTGGAGTCATTACTCACCCCGTGTTTGTTGTAACATCTTTTTTGTGATCATTAATTAGTGTTTGTAATGCCCTCCCTGTTTCCCCAATGTAAACTTGTGGACAGTTGCGGCAGGTGACTTCGTAGATTACTCCACATGTATCCATCTTCTCGATTTTATCTTTTGGGTGGACGAGGCTATTCTTGATTTTATTTTGGGGTAGGAAATAGGTTCCGACATTGTGATAGGAGAGAGTGCGTCGTATTCTTTCTGCCATTCCTTTTACGTAGGGGATTCCTATGCTACCTCGCATCTTGATCTTTTCCTTCTGTGGTTCGTGTCCTTTGTTCTTTTTTCTTTTTCTTTTTCGGTTTCTTCGATCATACACAAATCTGCCATTACAGAACATGTCATAAAACACAATCATGTACCAAACTGGGAGGCTACCATCTTAACCAAAGAGCCTAAACGCAAAGACAGACAGATTAGAGAATCATTACATATAAGGAGAAATAAGGAGAAGACCATGAACCGGGACACTGGAGCCCACGAACTCTCGCATTTGTACAATGATTTGATAGACACATCACCTGGCCGAGCCCCGCACAACCTCCAACCTACAACCGGAGGCGTACGACGTCATCAACAGATGACGTCAAGAATGACCAAGCTGCATTAACACTCCGCAGTCAGTTGAGAAGGATCTCTGATAGAGATCGAAACGTTCGAGTAAGTACTCCGTTAACTTGTGCTTTTACAAAAACGAAATTTGTCATCTATATACTATACTTAACTAAAAAAAAACAAAAAAACGTTATAAAGTAAATAATTATATTTAATGTAAGGTATAGCCTGTTAATCATTACTGTATTTATAGTTATACATTAGTAGTACCAGACTACTACAGTTTAGTAATAACAATAATACATGATACAAAATAATATATATAAAAATACATTCACATAGCGTCATAAATTAATATGAACAAAAAAAAAAAAAAAAAAAATCTTAACTATACTATACTTAACTAAAAAAATTCTTTATTTCGTTACAAAGTAGATATATTTAATGTAAGGTATATCATGTTAATCATTACTCTATTTACAGTTATATATTAGTAGTACCAGACTGGTATTTAAATCTTTAACATTTTGGTACGTGAAGCCCATGCTTGTTTTATATAGCTTTTGCAAAACATGTCAAATATTTCATTTACTTTATTAACAATTACTGGTTGCGTCCCAGTAGGAAGGCTAGTGTCACTTCCTAGGGTTAGTTTTAGTTTTAATACTGAGTTACCTAGTAGAAAGTACAACCAGAATGTATAGAGATTACTATTATATAGGTTACGTTCAAGTTTACAATATTCCGTTGAGCGTAGATCATCAAATTATTTGCATTTGAACATAAAATGTATAATGTCTTCTTTATCATTTTTACATATAGGAAATGTACCATCATTATCTTCTTCCCATATAGATTTCTTAAGGTTAAGTGCAAGTGTATTTGATCTTGCCTTAAATTTAAGACTTGCCCCTAAGAAATCTAATTTATCTAAAAGATACGGTTCTAGGCCTATATATGGTGTGGATTTAAGTGTGACATAATTCATCAATGAAGTTTTCTTTCTGGCTTGGTCAAAAATTTGGATACCATCAATACTTTTAATTATATTTTTTTGAAATGATTACCCATTGATTGTTAGTATCTGTCGTTAATTTAAACCTGTGGCTCATTCCACACGAGGCTAGAGTGTTTTGCATATGGTTGTACCATTTCCACTTAAATGTAGACGTATGACCAATGAATAGCATTACACTAAAAGCTACTTTGGGCCATCGACTCATATCCATCTTTACTAAACGATTAAAGACATCAATTCGTTGCATGTCTTGAATAAGACTTCCAACCTAGATCACCGTACAAAGCTTCCTTACACGTTGTACGTGGTGCTTTGAGTATCGCCTTTGCCATTTGGGTTTTCAATTTTTCAAGATTTTGAATATCACTTATACCACCACAGACATATGTAGAGCACACATAGTTAATTGAAGGAAGACCCAGAGTCTTCCACAACAAATCTCCATAAAACACTAATGATTGACGTAATGCATTAACGGGCCTAAATAGATAAAATTCCTATGATGTAAATACGAGTAGCAGTAAGTAAACTAATAATAAGATGGATAAAGTACAACTAGTTGGTATTTTGTAATTATAAGAGGCATGATATTTTATTTTTACTTTTTGTTCATATTATCCTTTTGAGCAAAAACTCACGTAGTAAGCTTAAAGATGTATGGTCCCCCTGAAAACTTGTTATTAGACTTAAGTGAAAGATTGATCAATTTCGATACAAAAATATACCTTGGAGAGTGTTGCTTCAGATTTGCAAATGAACTTGTAAGACACTTATTTGGATTACTAAAGAAGTTAACGTACTGTAGTGAGGTTATGTATATTGAAACCCCAAATTGTTGTTTTTAAACGCGGACGCTGTCTTAAAAAGTCTGAAACATGGAAGGGATTTGTCGATATGTTCAAATACTTGGGTAGTAGTGGTAATTAGACCTCGCTTCACTCGCGTATCGTCTAGGCAGTGCCCACAGATGGTTCTCGAATGCACAGTAATTTCAGCGTAAAACACTGGCGATTTCAAATGTACGTACCACAGTACTATAATACATTGTCGTTTACAGAAACGAATAAATGATTTATGTAGTCTAAAATTAACACCCTGGAATTATTTCCGAAATAGAAACGTGTAACAAAATGACTCCAAATGTTTGATTTGAACTCATTTAAACAAACCCAAATTGTGTTTTGTATGTAACAAAGGGTTGAAGGATGGGTACAAAGAGGAACAATTTTCAAATATATTCTTTATCCACTCAGTAACGAAATATTTGTTCATGTTTTATAGTCCTATAAATATTATACCACAAAATACAGTAGAACATTTGCGATTTAATACTTTGTTAAAACCGGGGTTAAAACTCAGTCATAGTCAATTGAAATATAAAGTAACGATACACCGCTACGACGTTTATATTTTTGTAATTATCAATTAATACACACGTTGAGAAGCAACTGGCAGTAATAAAGTTTATTTGTATGTTGTGTGTTTATGTCTAACAGTACCCACACTCGCAATAAGAAATTTGCGATTCAAATGGCGACCAAACATGTCTTTTCAGTATTGTCAAAGTATTGCAATGCTATATCTAAAGGTTTTAGGATTATCCCCAAGGACCCATACATTTACCTACTTGTGTTAAACCAAATAATTATACTGAGACTGAGAGATTGGAATGTTCCATTCATCGCAAATCAATATATTTGTATAAACGTATATTAAATCTATCAAAATAGTATTGTTTTAAAGAAAATCGGCCTGTCTTCAACATTATGATGATGATGATATAAGCTGTTCAACCAGTTTCCAGCTAATAAAAACAATTATCGTAAAAGGAAGCATCCTCGTATTAATGTGTGCGGGTATTTTTCAAGACATCCATTAGATAGTGTATACCACAATCGGAAAACACACCTCAAATCGTTGAAGCTAAATTCGTTTTAATTGTCAATAATTATTACTAGGTAATCCGTGCCCCACACGGTATTTTCTGCCTTAATATGTGGTTATATACATGTATAATAAAAGCGCACTCTGATAAAAGTACTTTGACAAAATATCAAAATAAAAACAAATTGTATCAACAATAAAATCCGGAGCTATTTTATGGCCATTGATTTTGTTATACAATATCCCTTCACTTTAAAATATCTGTAAGCTAAAAAATGAAAGCAATACTCTGGATTTATTTTAAACTTTATTTTTACTGTTCAGACTTTACAAAAATAAAAAACGCTAAACAACAACTGTGCTATGTGAATTAGTTAGATGATGCGCTCAAACACTAACGAAAGTATAAAATACCAAACTATATTATTGTTGGTGTTTTTCGTGGTATATTCATTATTTGATACATGCAATAAAAAAGTAGACATAAATCGAATGAAAAACACATTGCTGCAGAAATACAATTGTTAAGTTGTTTTCATGTTCAACAATGTATCAAACCTTTGGAATCGTTTTGCTTGTGTGATTTTTTTAATTTCAATTGTTTTAATATTTTGCTTTTTTTTTTAGAGAGATTTGTTACCTTTTCGCTACTTTTGTAGTGTGGTCTAGCAGTAACCCTTGCTCCGCACAGTCTTTTCTGCCTAAATCATAATTCGCATGGGATGATTAAGTATTAAAAAAGCGCAGTACTGGATATTGAAATTTGCTGTGTGAATATGTGACGTCTGTTAATCAGTCGGCTAACACTATAACACGGAATCACACAATTAAAGAAGGAATTACACAATTAAAGAAGGAATCACACAATTAAAGAAGAAATCGCACAATTAAAGAAGAAATCGCATATAAACAAAAGAAAGCATGACAATATAAAACGAAATGCACAAATAAAGAAGAAACGCGCAATTAAAGAAGAGCTAAGCACAATTAAAGAAGTCCGCAACAAATTCGAAAGCTCCACGCACAATTAAAGAAGTCCGCAACAAATTCGAAAGCTCCTCGCACAATTAAAGAAGTCCGCAACAAATTCGAAAGTACCTCGCACAAATAAAGTACAGTAGTCCGTATGGAACGCCATCGCTGCATCCGGCAGCGAACTTAAATTCTATTCGGCTCTTTTACCATTACGTTCGGCTCTTTTAGCATTCGGCGCATTTCTATTCGGCCCATTTACCATATTACGTTCGGCTCTTTCAGCATTCGGTGCAGTTCTATTTGGCCCATTTACCATTACGTTCGGTTCTTTCAGCATTCGGCTCTTTATTTTTCGACTCATTTACCATTACGTTCGGCTCTTTTTAATTCGGCCCTTTTTTATTCGGCTCTTTCTGCATTACGTTCGGCTCTTTTTGATTTGGCCCTTTTTTATACGGCGGAATTAAATTCTAACCTTTTACATGGGGTCAAATGGAAGAAAATCAACGGCTGGAAAAGAGTCTATGAAAAGTTTACAAAACATATAGATGCAGCATGTAGAGTGTTTGGTTGGTTGAATTAAATGAATTTGAAGGCTATTTCAATATGACTTATCAGTTTATTGACATGATTAATGTGTTAGAGAACTTTCAATTGTCCCACCTTATTGACCATTTTAAGAGAGAAAAGGTTTGATTTATGGCCTAGGCTAGCTAGGCCTAGCCTAGTGTCAGCCTAACATTTAATAATAATAATTTACCATGATGATCAAATGTTTGTAAACTTTTGACTCATTTCCAGTCGTTGATTTTCTTCCATTTGACCCCATGTCAAATGATTGCGCCATATAAAAAATGCCGATTTACAAAGAGCCCAATGTAATGCAGAAAGAGCCGAATAAAAAAGGGCCGAATCAAAAAGAGCCGAACGTAATGGTAAATGGGCCGAATAAAAAAGAGCCGAATGCTGAAAGAGCCGAACCTAATGGTAAATGAGGCGAATAAAAAAGAGACGAATGCTGAAAGAGCCGAACGTAATATTGCTGTATTGGATATTATGTGCACCTTGTATATACAGAATAAAAACAGAAAAATCATTTCATTTACAATATTGTTTTTTGTTCCTGTAACAATTTTAAACCAATTAATAATATCTTCAACTGGAAAGCAATTAGCCAGCACACCTTTTCATTTGTACCATGTCCATTGAATGGCATTGCATTCAAACAGCATGTGCTGTTCACTTTCTATCTAATTTATACAATTGTCACATAAATTGTTTTCTGTTAAATTCCATAGTTTTAATCTTTTTATACACGGTGATATTCGATGTAGGAGTTTGAAGTTAAATTGAGCAACTTTAACTATATGTTTCATCTTGTATACCTTATAATACCATACTTTATTCCAATCTATTTCTACGTTATTTAGCTCACATTCCCATTTTCTTTGTGAACCTGTTTTACTGGAACGTTTGTTTATAAAATATTTTTAGTAGATAGATCCTTTAATGGTCTTATGCAACAATGAATCATTATTACCTACATCTTGATTATTTGGATTGCCATTTCTAATATAATTTCTTTCCACACATTTGGTATGCCATTCATAAGCTGTAAATATTCAATTAAACCATTATGATTTTTATACAAATTTGGAATTCTTTCACCTGTAGTCATTTCATTCATTTATAAATATATCACCAATTGTTTTATAATCAAAATATAACCATGATTTGAAGTACAATAATGTATTGTTAGATATAAATGTTGATTTTTTTTATTTCTAATTAAGTTGTTGGTTTTGGATACACAATATTATTAAATTTTACAACTAAAATTGCACTGGAAATTGGTCTATAATAGTTAACAGATTTGGTATAACTTTTGCGAAATGAGCAAACACCATTCATTCATATTTTCAAGAAGGGATTGCGTAATAGGTAAAGAGTTCCTGTGGAACATTTCACCAAGGGTGGGTCGATTTATTTCAATCTTATCTCAATCGGGCCGGCATTAAGGAGAGCAAGAAATAATACCGGCACAAATACCACATTTGGTAAGAGAACTGGATGTCGGCAAAAATGGTTTTAAGTTTAATACTAGGTCACTGAGAAAGCTGCAGATGATAGGAATTAGAGACCCCATCCGATCCGAGATTAATTAGAGTAATATTTTTAACAATATAATAATATATCAACACGATCGAATGCCATCATAAAATCAATAGCACAGAGATGATATCATAATTACCTTTATCCACATCATAAATAACGATATCGATTTAGGAATTATTATACTTCATTTATAAAAAAAAATACACATTATTTTTTAAATTTTAATAAATAAATATTTTTGTAACATATGCTTAAATTTTTTTTCAAACAACTTTTAAAAACTGCCCTAACTATATGGAGTAGATATCAAAAAGAAATTTTAAATTTGTGTTACAATTAGAGCTTGTATATGTAAATGAAAGCTATAAAAAACTATTGTAAACAAAATGCCTTGATGGCCTGACAGAATACTGGATCTAATATCGGTGTCAATGACATCATCGTTTTTATACATTACACTCGATCAGTGTTCCGCAAACATTTTATTTCGCGGTCTAAAATACGGTTCTCAGTTCTCAATATTATAATGATCAACACGATCGAACGCCATCATAAAATCAAAAGCACAGAGATAATATCATAATTACCTTTATCCACATCCTAAATAATGATATCGATTTGGAGATTATTATACTTCATTTAGACAAAATTCACACACTCAACTTGTTTTAAACTCAACCATTTTTACCAATATTTCACACGAAAGTGCATATAAAAATATT
The DNA here is from genome assembly GCF_964355755.1 of Antedon mediterranea. NCBI lineage: Eukaryota > Metazoa > Echinodermata > Crinoidea > Comatulida > Antedonidae > Antedon > Antedon mediterranea. The sequence continues at coordinate 26,643,260 of NC_092672.1, forward strand.
GTTATCTTAATGGCGAAAAGGAGACATTTCGTTATTGTAAATTTAAAGACAAGAATGGCATGTCCCTTAATAGGCGTGTCCTAAAGGAAGAGTTTACGTAATATTAATTTGTTTTTTATTTGATGTCCATTCATCAAATACAAATATATCTGACAGGATGAGAGCAAGAGGATAACAATAATATAAGCTCTTGAGCTTGTATCCATAAGAGTCCCTAACATATAAAGAAAAAATTTGCGTATTTTTGGCATGATTTGCGTATATTGGCAAAGCATAGCGCCCTCAATTTGTGTATTTTGGCAAAATTGATTCTTGCGTATTTTGGCAGGGTACTCACCAACCCTAATGTTATTATGAGAGTATGTTCCCGTACGTGTTTGATCCAAGATGACCGGTGGGTAATAATTTATGCATCGCATTGAGAGCTTGCTTATTGCGTTATATAAGAATAAACTATTATAATATAGTGTGTTTATGCTGATTTTGGTTTTTGGTTTTTGTTTGCGGAAGTACTTGACTTGGTAAAAACTACAAAATGGCATACTCAAAGTCCGATTTATTAGCCAGGTACGTCCCAAGAAGACTACTCATTCAGAAGCTAAAGCAAAGCAGCAGTAATAGTTCTAGAGGCCGACGTTGTTAGTAGGCCTACTTTTTGAACTAGGACGGGTCATGCTAAAATTACAAACCCCCAAAGCACGTCTGGGAGAAGAGAGTTTGTCAACATAGGCCAGTATTATAATAATTCACTGCCAAATAATAATTAAAACATTATTTCTGGTATTTACAATAAGTCCCATTGACTGTCAATCTAGACCAGATCAAAACAGTCCATACAGTAATAGAAAGTTTTTGTTTGTAATAGAATACAATTTGTTCACACTTGAAGCATTTAGTAGGCTTGATGAAGTGACCCCCAGACTTGACCTTAGCAATAAAATAAACTAAAGTGACAGCAGAAATTGAGTCTGTTTAGTATAATAAAGTAATATTATTTAGACATCATTTGTATTTAAATTATTTAATAAGCACATCATATTTTACAGATTCAGTTTTTTTTTTCAATTTCAATTGCACAATTATGACATATCAAAGAATATGTGACAATAACATGACACATTAAAAAACAAATTTGAAATAAAAAACATTTTTCAGGGGGACGATATATCTTTAAAACTGTTACGTCAACAAGCGAGCAGCGTTTGTAAGAACTATTTCTTATGATCGAAAATGAAGGTATGCACGATAGAGGGCGTCATTTATATAGTACAAACCTAGATGGCGGCGCCACCGCCATCTTGGTTTGTACTATATAAATGACGCCCTCTATCGTGCATACCTTCATTTTCGATCATAAGAAATAGTTCTTACAAACGCTGCTCGCTTGTTGACGTAACAGTTTTAAAGATATATCGTCCCCCTGAAAAATGTTTTTTATTTCAAATTTGTTTTTTAATGTGTCATGTTATTGTCACATATTCTTTGATATGTCATAATTGTGCAATTGAAATTGAAAAAAAAAAAACTGGAAGGATCTAAATCTCCCTACTCCAATCCAGGAGTTCTTCTACGCATGTGTAGATATCTACTACGTCATCATATATATATCGTATTTTACTTGCGGTCCGGCCATATGTAGTATTTACTCGCACTTATGAAATTATGAAATTACATGACATTTATTATTTGTCATCCTTCAGGGCAGGTATTGTATGATTCCACTGTACATATTCGTATACCTGCCCTGACGTATGACAAATAAGAAATTTATTATTTGTCAGCCGTCAGGGCAGGTATTGTATGATTCCACTGTACATAGTCGTATACCTGCCCTGACGTATGACAAATAAGAAATTTATTATTTGTCATCCTTCAGGGCAGGTATGATTCCACTGTACATATTCGTATACCTGCCCTGACGTATGACAAATAAGAAATGTATTATTTGTCAGGGCAGGTATTGTATGATTCCACTGTACATAGCCGTATACCTGCCCTGACGTATGACAAATAAGACATTTATTATTTGTCATCCTTCAGGGCAGGTATTGTATGATTCCACTGTACATAGCCGTATACCTGCCCTGACGTATGACAAATAAGAAATTTATTATTTGTCATCCTTCAGGGCAGGTATTGTATGATTCCACTGTACATATTCGTATACCTGCCCTGACGTATGACAAATAAGAAATTTATTATTTGTCAGCCGTCAGGGCAGGTATTGTATGATTCCACTGTGCATAGCCGTATACCTGCCCTGAAGGATGACAAATAATAAATATCTTATTTGTCATACGTCAGGGCAGGTATACGGCTATGTACAGTGGAATCATACAATACCTGCCCTGAAGGATGACAAATAATCAATATCTTATTTGTCATACGTCAGGGCTGGTATACGGCTATGTACAGTGGAATCATACAATGACCAGCCCTGACGGCTGACAAATAATAAATGTCTTATTTGTCATACGTCAGGGCAGGTATATGGCTATGTACAGTGGAATCATACAATACCTGCCCTGACAAATAAGATATTGATTATTTGTCATCCTTCAGGGCAGGTATTGTATGATTCCACTGTACATAGCCGTATACCTGCCCTGACGTATGACAAATAAGATATTTATTATTTGTCATCCTTCAGGGCAGGTATACGGCTATGCACAGTGGAATCATACAATACCTGCCCTGAAGGATGACAAATAATAAATGTCTTATTTGTAATACGTCAGGGCAGGTATACGGCTATGTACAGTAGAACCATACAATACCTGCCCTGAAGGATGACAAATAATAAAAGTCTTATTTGTCATACGTCAGGGCAGGTATACGGATATGTACAGTGGAATCATACAATACCTGCCCTGAAGGATGACAAATAATAAATGTCTTATTTGTCATACGTCAGGGCAGGTATACGGCTATGTACAGTGGAATCATACAATACCTGCCCTGAAGGATGACAAATAATAAATGTCTTATTTGTCATACGTCAGGGCAGGTATACGGCTATGTACAGTGGAATCATACAATACCTGCCCTGACGGCTGACAAATAATAAATTTATTATTTGTCAGGGCAGGTATTGTATGATTCCACTGTACATAGCCATATACCTGCCCTGACGTATGACAAATAAGACATTTATTATTGTTATCCTTCAGGGCAGGTATTTTATGATTCCACTGTACATAGTCGTATACCTGCCCTGACGTATGACAAATAAGACATTTATTATTTGTCAGCCGTCAGGGCAGGTTATTGTATGATTCCACTGTACATAGCCGTATACCAGCCCTGACGTATGACAAATAAGATATTGATTATTTGTCATCCTTCAGGGCAGGTATTGTATGATTCCACTGTACATAGCCGTATACCTGCCCTGACGTATGACAAATAAGAAATTTATTATTTGTCATCCTTCAGGGCAGGTATTGTATGATTCCACTGTACATATTCGTATACCTGCCCTGACGTATGACAAATAAGAAATGTATTATTTGTCAGGGCAGGTATTGTATGATTCCACTGTACATAGCCGTATACCTGCCCTGACGTATGACAAATAAGACATTTATTATTTGTCATCCTTCAGGGCAGGTATTGTATGATTCCACTGTACATAGCCGTATACCTGCCCTGACGTATGACAAATAAGAAATTTATTATTTGTCATCCTTCAGGGCAGGTATTGTATGATTCCACTGTACATATTCGTATACCTGCCCTGACGTATGACAAATAAGAAATTTATTATTTGTCAGCCGTCAGGGCAGGTATTGTATGATTCCACTGTGCATAGCCGTATACCTGCCCTGAAGGATGACAAATAATAAATATCTTATTTGTCATACGTCAGGGCAGGTATACGGCTATGTACAGTGGAATCATACAATACCTGCCCTGAAGGATGACAAATAATCAATATCTTATTTGTCATACGTCAGGGCTGGTATACGGCTATGTACAGTGGAATCATACAATAACCAGCCCTGACGGCTGACAAATAATAAATGTCTTATTTGTCATACGTCAGGGCAGGTATATGGCTATGTACAGTGGAATCATACAATACCTGCCCTGACAAATAAGATATTGATTATTTGTCATCCTTCAGGGCAGGTATTGTATGATTCCACTGTACATAGCCGTATACCTGCCCTGACGTATGACAAATAAGATATTTATTATTTGTCATCCTTCAGGGCAGGTATACGGCTATGCACAGTGGAATCATACAATACCTGCCCTGAAGGATGACAAATAATAAATGTCTTATTTGTAATACGTCAGGGCAGGTATACGGCTATGTACAGTGGAACCATACAATACCTGCCCTGAAGGCTGACAAATAATAAATGTCTTATTTGTCATACATCAGGGCAGGTATACGGCTATGTACAGTGGAATCATACAATACCTGCCCTGAAGGATGACAAATAATAAAAGTCTTATTTGTCATACGTCAGGGCAGGTATACGGATATGTACAGTGGAATCATACAATACCTGCCCTGAAGGATGACAAATAATAAATGTCTTATTTGTCATACGTCAGGGCAGGTATACGGCTATGTACAGTGAAATCATACAATACCTGCCCTGAAGGATGACAAATAATAAATGTCTTATTTGTCATACGTCAGGGCAGGTATACGGCTATGTACAGTGGAATCATACAATACCTGCCCTGACGGCTGACAAATAATAAATTTATTATTTGTCAGGGCAGGTATTGTATGATTCCACTGTACATAGCCATATACCTGCCCTGACGTATGACAAATAAGACATTTATTATTGTTATCCTTCAGGGCAGGTATTTTATGATTCCACTGTACATAGTCGTATACCTGCCCTGACGTATGACAAATAAGACATTTATTATTTGTCAGCCGTCAGGGCAGGTTATTGTATGATTCCACTGTACATAGCCGTATACCAGCCCTGACGTATGACAAATAAGATATTGATTATTTGTCATCCTTCAGGGCAGGTATTGTATGATTCCACTGTACATAGCCGTATACCTGCCCTGACGTATGACAAATAAGAAATTTATTATTTGTCATCCTTCAGGGCAGGTATTGTATGATTCCACTGTACATATTCGTATACCTGCCCTGACGTATGACAAATAAGAAATTTATTATTTGTCAGCCGTCAGGGCAGGTATTGTATGATTCCACTGTACATAGTCGTATACCTGCCCTGACGTATGACAAATAAAAAATTTATTATTTGTCATCCTTCAGGGCAGGTATGATTCCACTGTACATATTCGTATACCTGCCCTGACGTATGACAAATAAGAAATTTATTATTTGTCATACGTCAGGGCAGGTATACGACTATGTACAGTGGAATCATAAAATATCTGCCCTGAAGGATAACAAATAATAAATGTCTTATTTGTCATACGTCAGGGCAGGTATACGGCTATGTACAGTGGAATCATACAATACCTGCCCTGACGGCTGACAAATAATAAATGTCTTATTTGTCATACGTCAGGGCAGGTATACGGCTATGTACAGTGGAATCATACAATACCTGCCCTGAAGGATGACAAATAATAAATGTCTTATTTGTCATACGTCAGGGCAGGTATACGGCTATGTACAGTGGAATCATACAATACCTGCCCTGACAAATAATAAATTTCTTATTTGTCATACGTCAGGGCAGGTATACGAATATGTACAGTGGAATCATACCTGCCCTGAAGGATGACAAATAATAAATTTCTTATTTGTCATACGTCAGGGCAGGTATACGACTATGTACAGTGGAATCATACAATACCTGCCCTGACGGCTGACAAATAATAAATTTCTTATTTGTCATACGTCAGGGCAGGTATACGAATATGTACAGTGGAATCATACAATACCTGCCCTGAAGGATGACAAATAATAAATTTCTTATTTGTCATACGTCAGGGCAGGTATACGGCTATGTACAGTGGAATCATACAATACCTGCCCTGAAGGATGACAAATAATCAATATCTTATTTGTCATACGTCAGGGCTGGTATACGGCTATGTACAGTGGAATCATACAATAACCTGCCCTGACGGCTGACAAATAATAAATGTCTTATTTGTCATACGTCAGGGCAGGTATACGACTATGTACAGTGGAATCATAAAATACCTGCCCTGAAGGATAACAATAATAAATGTCTTATTTGTCATACGTCAGGGCAGGTATATGGCTATGTACAGTGGAATCATACAATACCTGCCCTGACAAATAATAAATTTATTATTTGTCAGCCGTCAGGGCAGGTATTGTATGATTCCACTGTACATAGCCGTATACCTGCCCTGACGTATGACAAATAAGACATTTATTATTTGTCATCCTTCAGGGCAGGTATTGTATGATTCCACTGTACATAGCCGTATACCTGCCCTGACGTATGACAAATAAGAAATTTATTATTTGTCATACGTCAGGGCAGGTATACGACTATGTACAGTGGAATCATAAAATATCTGCCCTGAAGGATAACAAATAATAAATGTCTTATTTGTCATACGTCAGGGCAGGTATACGGCTATGTACAGTGGAATCATACAATACCTGCCCTGACGGCTGACAAATAATAAATGTCTTATTTGTAATACGTCAGGGCAGGTATACGGCTATGTACAGTGGAACCATACAATACCTGCCATGAAGGATGACAAATAATAAAAGTCTTATTTGTCATACGTCAGGGCAGGTATACGGATATGTACAGTGGAATCATACAATACCTGCCCTGAAGGATGACAAATAATAAATGTCTTATTTGTCATACGTCAGGGCAGGTATACGGCTATGTACAGTGGAATCATACAATACCTGCCCTGAAGGATGACAAATAATAAATGTCTTATTTGTCATACGTCAGGGCAGGTATACGGCTATGTACAGTGGAATCATACAATACCTGCCCTGACGGCTGACAAATAATAAATTTATTATTTGTCAGGGCAGGTATTGTATGATTCCACTGTACATAGCCATATACCTGCCCTGACGTATGACAAATAAGACATTTATTATTGTTATCCTTCAGTGCAGGTATTTTATGATTCCACTGTACATAGTCGTATACCTGCCCTGACGTATGACAAATAAGACATTTATTATTTGTCAGCCGTCAGGGCAGGTTATTGTATGATTCCACTGTACATAGCCGTATACCAGCCCTGACGTATGACAAATAAGATATTGATTATTTGTCATCCTTCAGGGCAGGTATTGTATGATTCCACTGTACATAGCCGTATACCTGCCATGACGTATGACAAATAAGAAATTTATTATTTGTCATCCTTCAGGGCAGGTATTGTATGATTCCACTGTACATATTCGTATACCTGCCCTGACGTATGACAAATAAGAAATGTATTATTTGTCAGGGCAGGTATTGTATGATTCCACTGTACATAGCCGTATACCTGCCCTGACGTATGACAAATAAGACATTTATTATTTGTCATCCTTCAGGGCAGGTATTGTATGATTCCACTGTACATAGCCGTATACCTGCCCTGACGTATGACAAATAAGAAATTTATTATTTGTCATCCTTCAGGGCAGGTATTGTATGATTCCACTGTACATATTCGTATACCTGCCCTGACGTATGACAAATAAGAAATTTATTATTTGTCAGCCGTCAGGGCAGGTATTGTATGATTCCACTGTGCATAGCCGTATACCTGCCCTGAAGGATGACAAATAATAAATATCTTATTTGTCATACGTCAGGGCAGGTATACGGCTATGTACAGTGGAATCATACAATACCTGCCCTGAAAGATGACAAATAATCAATATCTTATTTGTCATACGTCAGGGCTGGTATACGGCTATGTACAGTGGAATCATACAATAACCAGCCCTGACGGCTGACAAATAATAAATGTCTTATTTGTCATACGTCAGGGCAGGTATATGGCTATGTACAGTGGAATCATACAATACCTGCCCTGACAAATAAGATATTGATTATTTGTCATCCTTCAGGGCAGGTATTGTATGATTCCACTGTACATAGCCGTATACCTGCCCTGACGTATGACAAATAAGATATTTATTATTTGTCATCCTTCAGGGCAGGTATACGGCTATGCACAGTGGAATCATACAATACCTGCCCTGAAGGATGACAAATAATAAATGTCTTATTTGTAATACGTCAGGGCAGGTATACGGCTATGTACAGTGGAACCATACAATACCTGCCCTGAAGGCTGACAAATAATAAATGTCTTATTTGTCATACGTCAGGGCAGGTATACGGCTATGTACAGTGGAATCATACAATACCTGCCCTGAAGGATGACAAATAATAAAAGTCTTATTTGTCATACGTCAGGGCAGGTATACGGCTATGTACAGTGGAATCATACAATACCTGCCCTGAAGGATGACAAATAATAAATGTCTTATTTGTAATACGTCAGGGCAGGTATACGGCTATGTACAGTGGAACCATACAATACCTGCCCTGAAGGCTGACAAATAATAAATGTCTTATTTGTCATACGTCAGGGCAGGTATACGGCTATGTACAGTGGAATCATACAATACCTGCCCTGACAAATAATAAATTTCTTATTTGTCATACGTCAGGGCAGGTATACGAATATGTACAGTGGAATCATACCTGCCCTGAAGGATGACAAATAATAAATTTCTTATTTGTCATACGTCAGGGCAGGTATACGACTATGTACAGTGGAATCATACAATACCTGCCCTGACGGCTGACAAATAATAAATTTCTTATTTGTCATACGTCAGGGCAGGTATACGAATATGTACAGTGGAATCATACAATACCTGCCCTGAAGGATGACAAATAATAAATTTCTTATTTGTCATACGTCAGGGCAGGTATACGGCTATGTACAGTGGAATCATACAATACCTGCCCTGAAGGATGACAAATAATCAATATCTTATTTGTCATACGTCAGGGCTGGTATACGGCTATGTACAGTGGAATCATACAATAACCTGCCCTGACGGCTGATAAATAATAAATGTCTTATTTGTCATACGTCAGGGCAGGTATACGACTATGTACAGTGGAATCATAAAATACCTGCCCTGAAGGATAACAATAATAAATGTCTTATTTGTCATACGTCAGGGCAGGTATATGGCTATGTACAGTGGAATCATACAATACCTGCCCTGACGGCTGACAAATAATAAATGTCTTATTTGTCATACGTCAGGGCAGGTATACGGCTATGTACTGTACAGTGGAATCATACAATACCTGCCCTGAAGGATGACAAATAATAAATGTCTTATTTGTCATACGTCAGGGCAGGTATACGGCTATGTACAGTGGAATTATATGCATTGATTTAAATAAAGATAATTGATTGATTTAAGATATATTGATTGATTGATTGATTTTCTCAGAATCGTTAGTTATTTATAATATATTATAGGATCTTGCTATTAACGCAAATACAATAGCCGGTCGGTATCATAATCCGATCAAAGATCCTTCTGCGTATATAATGTCATAAATCACATTTGTGATTTAGCATATTTTCACCATTTTGTTATTTTATTTTTTTATTTTATTCAGTTGTCAACCAACGGCGATGAAACCGCCACTAACAGGTTGACTTACACGTGCGTAGCCTGTCACTTTTGACGTGCTCATATAACGCTGTTTCGCGTTGAAAAGTGAATAAAATATGATGATATTATTAAAGAAAGGTTATACAACAGTAATCGGACAAAAAAAGTGCGCATTAACGTTTGACGGGCAGTGCGCGTGCAAAAATCTGCGCACTCATTGTAATTTTTTAAACGCTTAAAATTGCCTGAAACGTACTCTAATTTCATGGAAAATAAATTCTGACAATTTTGAACATTTTAAGCGCGCGTACGCATGCGTTATATGCGCTACGCACGTAATTGTATTGCCATATGATGAAATATGACCTGAAATTTATGAGTACCAAATTTTGTTTTAAAATGATTCATGCTTGTGAAGATATGATTACAAACGTGATTTCATTAAATCGCGCGTAGATTGCGTAATGTTTGATTGCGCACCGTGAAAACATAACCACATCGATTCCTGGCCATAAGGAATATACTCTGAAAAATTGACTTCTAGATGAAACTGATATCAAGATAATTCATAGACAAAATAGTGCAAGGAAAGAATAAATAAATAAAGATCCTGACAGAATCAAGAGGTTATAATTATGCATATCATGCATATAACCTAATTAAGGATTGTTAGAATTGATAGTTTGCTTCTCAATACAAAGAGCAGTTGTTGTGTTATGTATGGTTAACAAACAATGACCTCATTAGTGTAGTATAAAGTTTTACATAATTTTTCTTATAAGAATAAGACATATAATTTATTTTAATGCCATTTTATATAGGCATCTGAAGATGAGCTTAAGTCATCTTATCGACGTCTGTGTATGTTATACCATCCTGACAAACACATGAACTCAACAGATAAAGAAGCTGCAGAAGTGATATTCAACAAAGTGCAAAAGGCTTATGCAAGTACGTATTAGACTATTCTTTTGCTTGAATATAATTGCACGGCAGATCTCTCATTGTACTGGTTATATACAACAATAACAAGAAATATTTCTTACAAAAAACGCTGCTCGCTTATTGAAAAATATTTTTTATTTTAAATGTTTTTGAATGTGTCATTTTATTGTCACATAATAGTTATTTTACCTGAAAAAAATGTAATTTAAACCAACAAATACTTAAATTGTCTGTCAGACAATGGTTTTTGGGTTTCTTTTCTTTTTTTATATGTGAATAAATATTATTTTTTTTGTTACAGAAGTGAATACTCAATTTCTGTCACTTTAGTTAATTTTATTGCTAAAGGTCAAATCTGGGGGTCACTTCATCACCCTAGATATTTCAATTGTGAAGTATCCTATTACAAACACAAACTTTAATGGACTGTTTGGATAATAATTCAATGAATATCTGACAGTGAATATACCAGAAATGCTTAGGGATTTGTAATTTTAGCATGACATGTCCTAATAGACTCTTTCCCAGACGTTTTTTGGGTCTACTGTAGCAGCTGGAATCAATAAATTATAGTGGAGTTTCCATTTTCACAAAACTGTCTGTCCTTAGAACTATAACTGCTGCTTGCTTTAGCTTCTGATTGAGTAGTCCTAATGGGACGTAGCGGGCTAGAGCGGCAGCGTGAAAAACCTTTTATTATTCAGTATAGGCTGCCCAGTTTTATGTTATAGAGGCTGGATTCGTACCTTACTTTTTTCTAGCTCCTTCCTATGCTAATGTCATTTACTATTATTGTTATAATTTTATAATAAAAGAAGAAATGAATATAAATTTGAATTGAGTTGAATTGAAAATATTTACTGTCTATTACTGTACGTGATAACACATTCAGTCTTACTGAGACTTTCAGAGATATTCATAGTTTTTATAACAGCAAAAACATTAATAAATAAAAAATACGAACATTTTAATAGCAATTAAATAGTCTGCTGAAGAACAAGAAAAAGAATGTAATACTAGTATATATTATTTGGTTTTTAAAAATAATTTCTTATTAAAGTCTTAAATTTCTACATACAAAGATTGTAAAGGAATATGTTCTAGCATTTATACTCAACAGACTCAGTAACAGATTTAACATTGATCTGAGATATATCTGATTGGCCAATGTGATATTTTATAGTCCCTACTGCTACATGATAGATTAAGCTGTGATTGTGTTAAAGTTATCTGTCTAAAAGTAATATCAGTAGTATTAATCAATTATTTTGTATTTATTCCAACCAACCATTCTGTAGTTCTAAACGACCCACAGAAAAGAGCAATTTATGACATATATGGAGAGAAAGGTCTTGAGGCAGAATGGGATGTTGTACCACGAACGAGGACACCACAAGAGATAATGGAAGAATTTGAACGATTAGAACGTCAAAGAGAGGAGCGACGATTACAACAAAGCACCAATCCTAGGGTACTTTCAAAGTTTAGCTTTTACTTGATTTTTAAATTTTAAAGCTCTGTGTGATGTGCCCAAATATGGTAGTGATATGCCCAAGTATGGTAATGATATGACATCATCATGTCTATATATGGGCATATCACATTTTTTTCTTCACATAAAATATGATAGTGTAGATGGAGTTTAACAGATTCAAGATATAACAGGGCAACTGTTATCAGTTGTTCAGGTTTCAATATACACCCTTGATACTAAATTAATCTTCCTATCACGTCAATTTATTTGTTTAATCCATGTTTAAAGCTTGCTTTTCTCTTGTTTTAAATTTTTTTTTTATTTTGGTGTTGTACTCTAAGTATAACCTATTAAGTCCTAGTGTCTAGTGGAGTCCTTCTAGTGGTGAATTGGCCAGTACACCGGTACTGCATTCTTTAACATGCACATGAGCACACAGAACCAACACCTTGTAGACAATGCGCTATCTACAAGGAAACCTACTTATTTCACTGTCTCTACTCATAACACAGTGACACAGTTTAGCCGACCACGCTATATGCTGCTCTTTTATTGTTTGGTCCTGCGCTCATTTTATAGGCATGATTACTGTAGGTTGGCATTATTTAACAGTATTTTGATGCAATAATGGCCGATTGACTAACTCCTGTAATGTCTTGAAGTCTGAACCCTGTATTGTATTGAAGTCTGAACCCTGTATATGTTAAAGTTTAATTTTAGCAATGCAATGTAATATTCAAGATTGGGAGAATCATGTAAAATGTATTGTTGAATTAATTTACTAATGTTCTATCTTTTGTGTGCCAAAATGTTTGCTTGGATCCACCTATACAGTGTCATTCTTTGTATCATTAAACATTTTGTATTAAATTGTTTTTTGTTCAGGGGATAATAAGTGTTGGTATTGATGCCACTGATTTTCTCTCAATACTCATTGAATGAAGTATTAATATTGATCCCAACCCAGACTAGTCCACCATGAATCTATACAATATTTTTAATTGTTTAATGCAATCATGTACATGGAATGCGTTTAATTGAATCAATTCATTTGTTTTTTATAATCATTTAATAAGTTGATAAATTAAATCTTGAATGTTTATTTCAGGTCATTTCCAAGCATTGAGATAAACAGTATGGCAATAAACCAATCAATAGACTGCCCACTAACGACCTCTGACACAGCAACACTTACAGGAAGCCTGACCACACGGAATGGCAATGGATCGGGAGAGATATCGACATCATTCCGTAGGGTTCTGTCATACCAATCTTGGGGAGAAGTAAGTGAAAAGTTTTATTTGTTCAGTTTATTTTACTATTATAATACAGTATTAAAAAGGTATTTCATTATTGATATTATAACATACCTGATTGTATTCTTGCGATTTGATTGGTTAATTACGTATCACATGTCATTTGGAATTAGCCCTACCTAATGGAAAAGTGATATCTAATGGTGATAATTAAATCACTCTAAAGCACGTTGTTGACTGATCGCTTGCCATCTGTAACTGTTCTACTCCGCAACTAAATTTAGAACAGTGACTTTTTTAAAGGCCTAGCTTCCCAGCCTAGCAATGCATTCATCAATGATTTACAATCGATAAATTGAATAAAAGTAGGTGTGATATAAACAACATGATAAATGGAGAGAATATTTCTTTCAATAAAAATTAACTGCTTTAATTTCAACTTGGCTCTGCCTTGTTTAAAATAGAATCAACTTATGAAATATTCTCACCATTCAACTTATAAACATTCGTTGTTTGTATAATAATTTATCTAAAACTTCATGGCATGCCCATAGACATATTAATAAGAACTATTATACAGATATTGCCTGCTTAGAGGTGAAATATAAGATTTTACATCCCCAAGGGAATGATATTATGTTCGAGGGAATATATATTTCCCAGAGAACATAATATCATCCCGAGGGGATGTTAAATCTTATATTTTACTGATACAAATGGCGATATCTGTTATATTACATAGGCTCATTAGCCAACAACAAATAGAATATCTGCTGGGTCGGGTAGCTAGGCTAGGCCTCCTTTTTGTATTGTATGTGTAAACAAGCTGCCTACCGTACCTTGCAAAGAATAATATACAGATAATTACTAATTAATGATTCCTTGGCAATAAAATATTCACTAGCCTAGGTTGTTTAAATAATAACAGAAGAATTTCCATCAATAAGCCTACATTAATAATAATAATATTATCAGGTAGGCCGAATAAATAATAATTCATCTTCTTCTAGCCGAATCACCGGATGTTCAGTGCGTCGCACGCGTACCGGTTACTACTGTGAGTATTAACCAATCACAAACGGTCTTTCATCACATCTAGGGAGGACTAATAACAAATGAGGGCTATGTATGCATAGTTTAAATAGTTTAGTTGATTAATTTCTTCAAGCAAGTTTCGTGGCGCAGCGCATGAAGCGTTGTCTTCTGATGGAGTGACAATTTCATCGCGAGTTCAAGACCCAGTAGATGACTTTTGTTTATTTATCGGCAAACGCGAAAATTTGCTGGATTTTATATGTTTAATGACAGGGACACGATAATTACGCGAAAATTACTCAGTCAATATCATCGTACTCGAGGATATAAATTATATGATTTACGATCCTCACAGCGGTAGTCATGTCATGCAGTTTTAACCAATCACGTTCACGAATTTACATAGGCTATGTTGTATAGTCAAATGAAACACAGTCACAGATCGACAAGCATTCCATTATGGAAAAGTACCACCAAATTTGTTTGTACTGTTTGTTTATCTTCAGGTTCAAGTTACAGGTGGAAATGGTCCTCAAGTTGGTCTTAAAGTCTTCAAAAATTTTAATCGTAGAAGGTTGGTTTGGTTAATCATCATCATAGTTTGCTTCATGAATAATATACCTTTTTTTGGCCTACTGTGTATGGAACAAGGGTGTAGAATCCAAAATTTGACAAGATCTGGATCCAGTTCACTATTTTGGATCCATTGTCACGTTTACTCCCTAGCTGCTCTTGTTATCATCATCATCATCATCATCTCTCTTTCATATTTTATTTTCTATATTTTTTATAGCTTTTTCAAACACATAAAAATTAATAAAATAACATTTTGAATAAGCCATTTTGTAATTTTAATCAAATTAATCACTTCAGTCTCTGTTATGTACTGTATGTATTTTATTTTCTATATTTTTATAGTTTTGGTACAATGTCTGGAATATGTCAACTTACACCTCATGGCTTTTTAGCTCCAGCACTCATTACAGGTAAATCATTTATAATTGTATATATCTGAAAGTTTGACCAACAATTTTTTTTTTTTTTACAATTGACTACATTTGTAGAATTTGATTATATTTGATAACAATTCATATTCATCCTCTTCAAAAAAAGGGTGTCGTAGCTCTGTGGTTTTCATGCTATAGTCAATGACCAATGGCCGTCGCAAACCATAGCTATACAATCGGCACAGGTTCAAGGTGTTTTGTATGATGTGTGTAAATTTCTGAATATTTGTAGGTGTAATGTATGAAGTGTGTTTTTATATGTTATACAAATAATTAATAATAATATAATAATACCACATTTATATAGCGCCCTTTTCATGAGTAATCATGCTCACAGGCGCTTTACAAGCATTATTACCCCAGTATTTTTTGGGATCAAACACGTATGGAAACATACTCCCATAATGCAGCCGGTAACCAGCGCAAAGTTGTGTCTAGATCTAACTGGGTACCCATTTATACACCTGGGTGGAGAGAGGCAACGTAAGTAAAGTATCTTGCCTACGGATACAAGCAATGCGGCGAGAGTTGGATTCGAACCTAGGTCTGACGATCGGTAGTCCAACGTCCAACACACTGCGCCACACGCCCTTACTTAATTAATGTCTTCCGATGTGAAAGGAGTTTTAATATAGAGAAGAAAGCTATAATTACCATGCGTTTTACTATTTTGTAGTCGTAGCCAGGCAGTTAGACAAACACACAATCGGCTACGTAACATGGAAATGGGGAATGCAGTCAGCCATGACATCTATGTTGATACGTGACACGGCAAACACATGACTTGTCTGTCAGTTACAAGTTAGTATATGGTTTTAGTCAATTTTTTTTCTCTATGACATGTTACACCCTTGATAAATAGAATATACAGTAGGTGTATTTTATTAAAGACAATATCCCAAAGCAGGGAACATTTTCGCCAGTGTAGCGTAGCAAAAAGCTATACAAAACAACCTTATTGCTACACATTTTGAAAATTGTGTAGCAAAAAACACAATACAAAACTATGTTTCTCAACTTAAAAATCAGTTTGATTAGCAATATTGCTAAACAAAATTTTTAAATGAAAATTTTCCCTGCAAAGTATGGTGAGGTGAGTCCCGTGTTCATTCTGAACATAGGGGAATGAGCTGTTCGGAGCTCATTTTACTAAACCTCGACATTATGTGGTAGGGTGGCCAGTTCCTTTCCACGTCACCTTTTTTCTCGCTAGTATTTTCAACTAGGTACTCATTTACAGCTAAGTGGACTGGAAGTTGTCGGGAATTGAACCCGGATCTATCCGGTCAGGTGTCCTAACCACTCAGCTATCCAACTCCACAAAGTATAGTATTCCTTAATAGATGGAAAAAAAAAATTATTTTCACTCATAAAAAGACAAAAATAAATGGTTAAATTCAGCCAAAAACCTTGAAGCCAATTTGACTATTTTTTGATTGAAATTACACCTTTTTCAGGTAAATATTTTTGGTCTAACTGAATATTAACTATTATGTGAAATTAAAATAGCATATATTTTTAAAAAAATGTTCAGAGGGATAATATATCTTTAACAATTTACTTAAACATATCCCAAATTACTATTGTTTCTGTTTTTATTTTGTTACAGCTTGATATTCCATCAACATTTGCAAGTGTTAATCTAGTCAAGAAGTTTGAAAGTGATGAGGCAAAATTAAGTGTTTCTGCAAAGTAAGCAAGTATAGTCAACTCTGCCAATAACGGACACCCTTCGACTATGGCAGAATATGACTGGTTTTCCAAGACATTCTGGTATTCTGAATGTGTTTTTAATGGTTTAAAACTAGAATTTGGGTCAAGATACTGTAGTTTCCAGTTTTTAAAGCTGTATGTGACAACAAAATATGATATGGACATGATGTATGTCATATCACTACCATATTTGGGAATACTGTATTACACTAGTTTGATAGTGTAGACGGGCTTCAGGAGTCCGGTATGAGGAGAGTCGACTGTAACATCTTGTAATAGAACAATAATATGATTAAATTTGATGAGAGGCAGACTGCATAGTTTGGTAAGACCAATTATTACTATTAACTATTATGACCCACCTGAAAAGATTCATTTGATTGAAGGATTGTTGGTCACATAATTATTCAATGAACTACTCCAATGAATCCTTACATTATCAAGTGCAATTACGAGTTGTATTTTGCTATATCCACTTCATTCTTGTTACAATATGCATTTTGGTACTCATGACACAAGGCTAGGCTGTTTATAATTGTTATACTCTGCATCCAAAATTGGAGTGCTGCTATTTGAATGAATGTGTTAAGCTGGCCTAGCCTCTCGTTTTAGCTGAATAAAATAATTTATGTTTTTATCTGCGCTTCATCTCATGAAAAAGAACCTTTTTTCATTCATCATCATTTATTTTTACCATTGCACTGATAATCATTCATTATTTGTATACTATTGTACAATACTGTATGTATATGTTTTATTCTTGAAAGGGCTGAAAGTTTTGGTGCTATGTTTGAATATGGTATTGAGAAGAAAATATCGCAGCACAGTCGATTAGGGTCAAAGGTCACAGTAGGTGTACCTGTTGGAGTAACCGTTAAAATAAAGTAAGTCACAAAACAATTAAGATTACATTTAGATGGTCACACTCTGTCCCTCTCCAACTAACCAATCATCTTTCACTATATATTTGCATCAATCCTTGGTACATAGTTATGATTCCAAAATATATTTTTATATCAGTACCTTTTCCTAACTATTTCTAAATTTCTAAACGAAGCAATTTACTGAATCTGTAAAGTATTTAATTTAAAGGTAAGTTGACATTTGTAATGTCAAAAACTGCATTATAGTTTACTGTCAAGTGATACTTTAGAGTTTGTGTTTACCATCTTGATATTACAACTTTGTCTCCTCCTCTTCACCAGGCCTGCAGCAGCTGCTAAGCTCACAGGTTTTCAGTTTCACTTGCCTGAAGCTTTGTTTCCACTTGAGGTTGATTAAATTTCTTCACAGGAATAGATCACTAAACTTGTATAATGAGTAAGGAACGCTAGCATATTTTGTATGTAATTTTACCCGGATAAACAAATCCATGCCATTGTTCATGTCACTGATTGTTACTCTTTTTATAATAGTTTTTTTATTGTTTTAAACAGGCCTTTTTTCGAAATGCGGCTTAAAAGTTGTAGGAGAAGATTCCGGATGCACAACCATGGATCGTGTGTTCCACGTGGCATGCTTTACATGTGCTACCTGCAAGAAAAAGTTACGAGGACAGCCATTCTATGCCATGGAATCTAAAGCCTTCTGTGAGAACTGTTATATAGTAAGTGCTTATTAGTAACTGGTGCTCTCTAATATCCTGATATCTCTAAGTCTTACATTTATTGTCAACTTTCTCAAATCTAATGAATACCAAAAATTTGCGTTCAAAATGTCAAGAAATGATTACCAAATCTTTAAAATGCATTCTCAAACAAAATTGAGTCCCATGGTTCAATGTTTTGTTTTCAGGGTTGATTTTAGAAATTTATTTTACTTTATCGTAAAAAAATTGTCTAAAATTGACCAGAGAACGGGTCTTTTATTTATGTGAGAATTATATTCAGTACCATAGAGAATCAAGAATTAACAAAGTAAAGTGAGTTCTTCTCTACTTTGTGTTCATATGAAAAATGCATAAAACATTTCCCATGTAAAAAAAATATACATTTTATGGATCTCAGTTAGTAAGAAACAACATGTAATACATTTAATACATGTCACAAAGTTTATTTTAGATGGAAAAATAGCTACTGTACTCAAACACCCACTTTGTAAACACATATTTTAAGCCTACATATCACACACACCAGCATTGTGTGTCAAATTTTCAATACATTAAAGCAAAATGTTTGTCATTCAGACCTGTAAAACCAGCCGAAAATGAAAAAGCTATCTCTCTAATATTATGGTGCCCTTTGAAATTTGTTTTTGAAAAAGTTGTCATAAACATATTTAAAGACCAATTAATCTAATTTCTACAAGTTTTCATTAACAAAATGTTAAAATATCATAAAATGGGTAAAAAAACTAAGAATAGAAACATTCACCTGACAAAAGTTAATAACAGTTACACATAACAGCCTTTTTGCAGATTGTAGAACAGTCGGTTTGTTTTCATCTAGAAAGGGTGAACAACTGACTTACTAACCTAGAATTCAGTTCTCTATGCCACCAAGCTTTCACTAATAGCTAAGTTATTCAGTTACCTAATCAAAATAACAACATTTATCTTCCTTTGTTTAGCAACAAACAATTTTATTTTTTTAAAACTTTGTATCTTGTAGGAAATTTGCTTCGCGATGTTCCGTTTGCTTACAGCCCATAATGCCAGAACAAGGACAAGAGGAGACGGTACGCATTGTTGCTCTGGATCGCAGTTTCCATGTTGATTGTTACCGCTGCGAGGTAAGTTTTATTTTGCACATGTTTCAAAAAAGAAATAAATCAACATTGAGATTGTCTTAACATTTCAATTGTTATGCTACAACTGCCTTCATTTTGGTGTAAAGAAAATCTGACTTTACCTATATTAATCAATTTTAAATTTTTTTTACATTATCTGTTAACATTTTTACCTTAAATGAGATAATTATTTAAAAATCCAGTGCGCATGACCAGTCATTACATGGTCAATTCCTACAATGCAACCAGTTGTCCTTCAAGTTAAACTTATCGCATTTGATTTGATAATCAGTTTGTCTCGAACGGAATCGGTTAAACACTGTTTCCACAGAAACTATTGCCTGTCTGTCACACAGCCGCAACTACGGCTCTTTCGGACATGTAATTCCTGGTAACCACCGGTAAACAACGGTAAATAGCCACAGCTGTACACATATAAATGTAAAAAGGAAATTTAATAATCTTTGACAAACAATTCTTTCTTTTATAATCCAAACCCCCCCAAAAAAAAACCACAAAAAAAACCCAACCAATTCTCAAACAATGATAAAGTATCCCTATTCCCCACACACTTTATACAATTCCCCAAATTTCCCAATCCTTCCAGACAAAATATCAACAATCTTCTTTATGTCAAATAAATCCCCGAAACCCCCCTTTCAAATACAATAATATCACAAGATGAATAATTAAACAATAATAAATGTCCACAATATTGTTCCTTCTTGCCTTCTCTCCTACGCTGACCCGAAAACAAATTAGAAAGATAAAAGTTAAAACGATTCTGCAACTAAACAACTCCCACGCCTCTGCTCCCGTTCTGCTGGTACTCCCAATTATAATTCTTCTCAAACTGCAACTATTTTCTGACATATAAATAAATTAAATACAAAGTTAAAATGTTTCCTGATGTCGTTCTGTACTGCAATCCGCTCCCAGACCAATTATTTCTTTCTACGTAAAGTTACTCTTCAATATTTGCAAACAATTCTTTAAATGCAACTACTTCTGCTGTTTCCAACAGTTATTTCTTCTGTCAATTTACATTCACAATTTCAATTAATCCTCAGTAATCTCAACAATT
This sequence comes from Antedon mediterranea, assembly GCF_964355755.1. Classification (NCBI taxonomy): domain Eukaryota; kingdom Metazoa; phylum Echinodermata; class Crinoidea; order Comatulida; family Antedonidae; genus Antedon; species Antedon mediterranea. Next base: position 26,664,117 of record NC_092672.1, read on the forward strand.
AACAGTTCTACATTTAAGTACAGCCTTATAGTATTACTTCCAACTCACAATTTATTAACTTCATGTATATCACTTTATTTCCTTTCTGCTTCAGCTCTATATCACCATAATTATTTCCAACTCACAAGTTATTAACTTCATGTAGGTGTATATCACTTTATTTCCTTTCTGCTTCAGCTCTATATCACCATAATTATTTCCAACTCACAAGTTATTAACTTCATGTATATCACTTTATTTCCTTTCTGCTTCAGCTCTACATCACCATAATTATTTCCAACTCACAATGTATTAACTTCATGTATATCACTTTATTTCCTTTCTGCTTCAACTCTATATCACCATAATTCAATTACTTCTTCTCCTGTACGTCTTAGTTTCTCATATCAATATTCACCTATCCCTTTCTGGCTTAACATAACATAGCCCTTCTTCTCTGTCTCCTCTCAATTTCCATCTCCCTCAAAATTCCCTCAATTATACACATACCACCACCTTATCCTTCACCAATCAGCAACTCACACACTAACTTAACTCTTACACCTCTCCTCCAGTCAGCAACCTCCACACAATCCTTCTCTGCAACACAAATACTCTGCTCCACTGGCTTCACACAATAGCTTCCTAAAACAAAAGAAAGGTTCAAATAGTGAAAACAAAGGGAAAGTAAGAATGAACTAGCAAAATATATACAGTATACAACTTTATGTCACTTGTGACACTGTCGAAACAAGACCTTAGTATAGGTTAGCCTGGCATGATTTATGAACTCTCTGTATGTGCACTGCAATGCTAATGGAAACAACAATTTGGCGATGTAACTCGTAAAGCAGCCTTTATTTTTCTGTTATTCATGCCTATTACAAAACTCAAGGTGGTTTGGTGTTTCAGACGCCATTTTGGCAGCCATATTGTATCGAACTTTCAAATATAGTTCATTCCATTACACAGGAACATTCTGGTTATTTTGATACCTCATGTATAAATGCATTCAGTAAAAGATGTATTGTCCCCCTGAAAAAATAATTCTTAAACAATTTTTTGTTGAATATTACATTTTAATGTAACATAATAGTTATCCACTTTGACCAAAAATTATATCGAAAAATAATGTATGTACCTGAAATAAAGGTAATTTAAAGCAAAAAATGGTCAAATTGGCTGCCAGCCAATGGATTTTGGTTAAATTTAACTATTTATTTTGTCATTTTATAAGTGAAAACATTTTTTTTTTTCTTTTTCTTTTTCTATGGAAATGATTAACTTTATTAAAACTACAAAATAACATATTCAAAGTCTGATTTAATTAATTTTTCATGTTTTTGGGGACAATACATCTTTAAAGGACCAAACATACAAACACTCTATTAATATCAGTACTATATTATTCAATAGAATAACAGAATGATCACATTTTCATTTTTTAACAGGACTGTGGATTACAGCTATCATCAGAGGTTGACGGACAAGGTTGCTATTCATTAGACGATCACGTCTTGTGCCGTGAATGCAACGGAAAGAGAGTACAAAATCTTACAGCAATGTAAATTTAAAAGAAAAACCGGTGGTGTGTGATCTGTGTGATCACACGATGTATTTCATTCATGCTGTGATCTTATTATGCAATCTGATCATGTGCTTTGATCGCATCAGACAATGTATTCCAATTAATGTCCTGGAATCATGTTATGTGATGTGATCTGTGTGTATTTCATTCATGTACTGGGAACACATAATAAGATCTGATGATGCGCTGTGCATCAGAACACATGATGTATTCCATTTCCAAGAAAAAACTGTGTTGTGTGATCTGTGTGATTTCATATGCTGTGATCATATTATGCGATTTGATCATGCTCTGTGATACAATCATGTGATAATACTCACATCTTTGTGACTCTCATCTGAATAACAGACACATACTGTATAAATTAATTATGCCATATGAATATTTTATAACTAATTCTTTGCACTGGCTAAAATCGCTAAGCATTGTGGGAAATGAAGAAGCATTTTTTTAGGATAACTGACTGTATTTTAAAGTTTTTTTTAACTCTAACCGCTGTCTATAAAGGTTTAATTTTATTGTCATAATTATTAGAAAAAGGCAGGGTAAATGTTTAGTGTTATATTTGGCTGATTTAAAATATAGATATTTTAAAATGGTGCTTACTATAAATCATGTTGTTTAGCTGTTCTGCAAACCATCCAATTCTCAGTGCTGTATCTCCACATATATGACCAGTATCAAGGGAAATTCCATAATACAGCATCTCTTATGTTTCATAGACAATTAAGGTCAAGTTAAAGGCTTCACATGAGATGCTGTATCATGGAATTACCCTATGATACTGGACAAATTTTGATAGAGTACAGATAATTGGCTGTGCAAACTACTTAATAATTTTAATAATATAAGTTAATCTTGTAGATGAAATTTTAATAGATGGCAAAATTTTAGACTTGAACAATTGTTAGAATAGGATCGTTTGTCAGTTTTGTACAAAGGAGTGAATTACATTTGTGCTTTGCTTAGTAGGGAGCCTTTGATTTCAATACACAACATAGACATATTCACATGTTACGAGTTCTGATAAACTACCCCAACTTCTAAATTAATGGTGGCTATAATATTGCTGATTTTATTAAATTAAATTGTTCTACTAAAGGTTCCTAACATTTTATTTAATACACTATGGTATTTGTGATGAAATTATTTTTCAGTTAGTTTCAGATTGATTTTAAAAACTTCATTTGGGGTTTTTTTACACTTTTTATCATTTCAGTAGGCAAATATGATTTCACTAAAATGTATTTTTTTGTTGTTTATTTGTACATTCTTTATAAACATGACACACTAAGTACTATTTTTTAACATTTTAAATTAAAGATAGTAAAATGAAAAATGATCTAAAATGAACAAAAACTACATTGCAATGTATATACCACCAAAAAAATACATTTCTAACTTTCTATGAATCAATTTTTTAAAACTTTTTTTGTCAGTACTAAGTAAAAACCATAAAATTATTTTATGTTAATTAAAAAATGACCGATAGCATCAATGTTTATTACCCCTACCCCTAAACTGAAGATCTTGCTAAATTTTTACAATTCTACTATTCATATATAATGTGTACTAAAAGTAATACTGTGAAATAGTTTTTTTCCACATTCCACATTCAAAGGAAACAAAATTAATTATTTATTCTTTGTCCATTAACAGTTGGGTATGACATCATGTGAATAATTGTTATTAGAAAAATGCTGCACTTTTTATAGAATTAACAAATTGTATATGATATGTTTTTATTTTTTAAAATAGCTAGCTTTAAATTAACAAATAAATGTTACTCACCTTTATTATTGTTTGTTTTTTTCTCTCTTCATTATACCCATTGTAGAACACAAAACTGCAATGCGTGAAACTTATAATATTATTTGTCATTTATACAACATAGAAAGAATGAAATTGTAATTGGTTGAATTTAACATGCAATATATAAAGCATAATATCCAGTGATTCGAAAGAAATCTTCAAACTTGCTATTAAATGCATTAACAGAATTATAAACACATTTTTGTATCTATAGTGTTTAATACTACACAGAAATTAGGATGTTTATTATTCGGGATCACAATAAAAACAGGTTACGTTATGTAGTATTTGTTGATATTTATTGTATTTCTGTGCCAAAATGATCATATTTTACTAATGTAAAATGTTTTAATACACAGTAGAACTTCTATTAAAGGGACACCTTCAGAACTAACCCAACAAATTGTCCTATGATGCTCGTAACTAAGTATTACATTTGTCAATTCTTATGGACAGTTTTTTAAACAATATACAATTTGTGGTGTGGTACATGGCTATCAGAGGCGGATCCATTCCAGCATCACTGACGGAACCAAGAATTTTGAAGAAAATACTAAATTTATATACATATATAGATTGTGAGCAGACCTCTTGCTGTTTCGGTCGGTTTAATTCACTTTGCTATTGGAAATGCACGGAATTATTTAATTAGTTATGTGTCATTTCGATTGGATATGTGCATTTGGACCTGCTAAACCTGATTAATAAAAAAAAAATAAAAAACGATTTTGCATACAATACAGAAGGTCTTTTTAAATTGAGACGGGTTGGTGAATTTTGTCCAAGATGGGGAAATTTCTGTCCAGAATGGGGAAATATTTTTTCAAGAATAAGAACAATAGCGATAGGTGGCGCTATAATCGTGTCCAAGATGGGGAAGCTGTCCAATATAGAGAAATCCGATTTGTCCAAAATGGGGAAATTTCTGTCCAAGATGGGGAAGTGGTGGCGCTATATCGTGTCCAAAATGGGGAAATTTCTGTCCAAGATGGGGAAGTGGAGGCGCTATATCGTGTCCAAATTGGGGAAACTTCTGTCCAAGATGGGGAAGTGGTGGCGCTATATCGTGTACAAAATGGGGAAATTTCTGTCCAGGATGGGGAAGTGGAGGCGCTATATCGTGTCCAAAATGGGGAAATTTCTGTCCAAGATGGGGAAGTGGAGGCGCTATATCGTGTCCAAATTGGGGAAATTTCTGTCCAAGATGGGGAAGTGGTGGCGCTATATCGTGTCCAAAATGGGGAAATTTTTGTCCAGGATGGGGAAGTGGAGGCGCTATATCGTGTCCAAAATGGGGAAATTTCTGTCCAAGATGGGGAAGTGGTGGCGCTATATCGTGTACAAAATGGGGAAATTTCTGTCCAGGATGGGAAATGCTGTGTCAAAAATAGGGAAACTGTCCAATATAGATAAATCCGATTTGTCCAAAATGGGGAAATTTCTGTCCAGGATGGGGAAGTGCTGTGTCCAAAATAAAGCTGTCCAATATAGAGAAATCCGATTTGTCCAAAATGGGGAAATTTTGCCTCGAGAGAAGGGCTGTGTCCAAAATAAAGAAACTGTCCAATATATAGAAATCCGATTTGTCCAAAGTGGAGAAATGTTGTCTAAAATAGAGAAATTTTTAGAAGAAAAATATAATTTTTGGACAAATTTCTCCAGAATAGAGAAGTGCTGTGTCCAAATTAGAGAAACTACAGTATCCAAGGCCTAATAAATTCGATTTTTCCAAATTGTATAAAAGAGAAACTGTCAAATATGTGCCCAAAATGTTCAATGACTTACCATTACAAGGATTATGAACTTGGTATTTATAACTATAATCATTCATTTTGTATTGGATTTTGATGTTTGTCTATGGATTAGGTCAGGCGTGGATCATCACATAGCTACTGGTAGCATTGTTAAGCAGATATGCGAAACATCGGGCATAGAAATTGATCAAACATTGGTGTTGAATGCTTCTTTAGCATTTGAAGCTCAATCAAATATCAATGAAGATATGCATTGCAATATATGTGCCATCCCACAATAATGATCATGGATGTGAACAGAAAGGTTTATTTTAGGACAGCTTTGTCTGAACTTGGCAAGCCTCATGAATGTATAGAAAAAGTAGATTGCATAGCATTTTATGAACGAGTTAGTTTAAACCACATTAAGTACATTAACAAGTCGTTCGGTCTGAAAACAACCAAAGATATTCTTGGAAGACTGATTATTTCAACGCCTAAGTCAAGTGTTGTAGCACAAACGACTGATGAACCCAATGACTGGTGGCTGAAGGAATACCAACTATGATTACACCATAAAAAGCTTGTAGAAGAGAGACATAATGAGGTAGATAATAGGATTATAAATGCCGCCAACATAATTCTAAAGAGAAACTATCCAGAAACACGTGGATTACAAGACATCATCTATCAACAGCAAATGCACAATTTTGTCAAGACTACACAATATGTTCGCACTGGATTACAATATCAATCAAGCATTGGTACCAAAAACTTACCAATAGTAACGTCGATGTGTACGATAGTTTACAGACATTGAATCCAAGAAATTACCCGTTAGAATTGACTCAGGTGGCATGCAAGTTGATGGAACCCAGCGTTCCCAACATGAATTTTCACGTACATGGTACGGTGTACAACCTTATGCAAGTAACACTTGTGGCCATTTTTGTATAGCATTTGCATTTGATGCTGCATTATGTGCAGGAAAAGATCCATCAACACTACGATTTGAAGAAGACGAGAGGGTTGTTAGGCGAAAGCTTGTTGAAGCATTTGAGAAGGCAGATTTTGCGTGGATATTTAGAAATTGATAACTGCCACAATGCCCCTGCATCAAGGATGTCCGCAATACCTCTGACAAACTGCTGCAACACACCCATTACTCCACAAGTCATCAACTGCTTTACATGCCACAAGCCTTATCATAAGGAATGCATAACACATGCCATGTGCGAAAGATGTGCTCATAAAAAAAAATATATGATCAACAAGAGCGGTTACGAACCGAAGCAAGAAGAGAGAGACCCACAAGCAAGACCAACAGCTGGTTAACATTCGCTCTACAACTACATAAACACTATTGTATACTTAGGAAAGTTACCTTAGGCCGAGGATCATGTGTTTCTTGTACCTTTAGGTAATGTTTACGGAGAAACACTTCAATTATTGCATAAGAATAAAATTGGTTCCTCATCAATAATAAATAAAAAAAAATGAAAATACTAATACTATGGCTCATGAAATGGTCCATATGAAAATTTTTCTTGATGGAATTAGAGATGATCGGCAGAATGGGAAAGTTTTCAAGAAAATGGGAAGAACATCAGTAGCCATAATAAATCAGCACAGCAATTCACTCCCTGGTAAATTTAAAAGAATACACATTGACAGAATAGTTGCTCACTAATGACATTTGTATAGACACAAAGATTTTGAGAGAAATTTAACCCAAAAAACAAATCTAATAGAGCATAAACCTTACAGAAAATGCAAAGCACTGGCTGTTAATCATATTTTAATATCAACATAATTATTAGCCCTAAACTATGCCTATTTGGAGTAGGAAATAACTCAGTAAAAGAACTAATTAATACTATGTTACAAATATGCAAATACTCGTATACTATTGTAAAGTGAGAAAAATGTTTTCAGATTAGAAGTGTGAACTTAATTAAAGTTTTTAAAACAAACAAAAAAGTTTCTTATGTTGTTTTAATGTTTTGCCTTCTCTATATTGTGCAGCTTCCCTATTTTGGACACAGCACTTCCCCATTCTGGACAGAAATTTCTCCATTTTGGACAAATCGGATTTCTCTATATTGGACAGCTTCCCCATCTTGGACACAGCACTTACCCATTCTGGACAGAAATTTCCCCATTCTGGACAAATCGGATTTCTCTATATTGGACAGCTTCCCTATTTTTGACACAGCATTTCCCCATCCTGGACAGAAATTTCCCCATTTTGGACACGATATAGCGCCACCACTTCCCCATCATGGACAGAAATTTCCCCAATTTGGACACGATATAGCGCCTCCACTTCCCCATCCTGGACAGAAATTTCCCCATTTTGGACACGATATAGCGCCACCTATCGCTTTTGTCCTTATTCTGGACAAAATATTTCCCCATTCTGGACAGAAATTTCCCCATCTTGGACAAAATTCACCACACCTATTGTAATTCGGTTTGTGCATTCGATAAGTAGAACATTGCTATTAATATCCATACTCTTTTATCACTTATCGTTTATAGCTAAAACTCACCACAACAAGGATATAAGTTATAGGATCAAATAAGAAAGATTATAACATTATCGAGACTGGATTGGTCGATTCAATGTTTGTATATCCCCTCCCGTGGTAACAAAAACTGCTATCGACCAATTAAATGGCTGCAAAGTTGGAAATTCCATTGGAATGTTTAAGATACACAAATAGTTATAAGGTGTGGAAATATATAAAATTGTGAAACGTATACAAATTATCATTCCAGCTTTTTCGTCTTTCAGACAGTCGGAAATTATCGCTGAATTTAATTCTCCACATTAAAGGTTAGTAACAAATTTGTTTCATATCTTAATTAAGACTATGACAAAACACATTTCTACACATTATTAAATATGAATTATTCCTTAATTATATTCTGTAGATAAAATTATGGATAAATAATAACTATTCACTGAATCAACCCTAAAGTTAGCTACTGTACATTAATCTAACGATATGTCAAGTGTTTTTATAGTTTATTTTGTATTTACTGTTTGTATTGTTTGAGGGTCCGTAATGATCAGCTGATGCTGGATGGACCACCCTCATAAAATATTGTTGAAATAAAATAAAAAATAAATAAAATCTTAATAACACAGGTAAAACCTTCTTGAAAAATTATTCACTCGTCCCTGCTTAACATTTATAATAAAAAAAAAGTTGTAACTGAATTGAATTTGAATAAGGAACTAGAACTAACTTTACATACCTAAATTTTGTTGTGGGATGAGGATTTTTTTCCAAATCGGTTTATACACAGTGAGAAATGTTAAATGTGTAAGAAAGCTATGAATATTCAGCTACGTTTAAGAAACTATTCAAAATCACTGTTGACATATCTTTGCACTTTTTTTTTTCAACAATATTTTATGAGGGTGGTCCATCCAGCATCAGCTGATCATTAGGGAAATCCCCTCAAACAATACAAACAGTAAATACAAAATAAACTAGCATTGCATCTATAATTTATTTTTCTTGTACATAATCAAATTACGTTTATTTATAAGCAGTTTCAGCTCTTATGGTAATTTTAGTTTACTTCTTTCACCCCAACTAATACGAAATACTATTTCGGTTGGTGCATTAAATAAGTAGAGCACTGCTATTACTTTCCATACTCTTTTTCCACATGGTCAGAGTGTTACATAAGTAATAGGATCACAAAAGAAAGATTATAACATTATCGAGACTGGATTGGTCGATTCAATATTTGTATATCCCCTCCCGTGGTAAAGAAAACTGCTATCGACCAATTAAATGGCTGCAAAGTTGGAAATTCCATTGGAATGTTTAAGATACACAAATAGTTATAAGGTGTGAAAATATATAAACTTGTGAAAAATTATCGCTGAATTTAATTCTCCACATTAAAGATTAGTAACAAATTTGTTTCATATCTTAATTAAGACTATGACAAAACACATTTCCACACATTATTAAATATGAATTATTCCTTAATTATATTCTGTAGATAAAATTATGGATAAATAATAACTATTCACTGAATCAACCCTAAAGTTAGCTACAGTACATTAATCTAACGATCTGTCAAGTGAAATCTTAATAACACAGATAAAACCTTCTTGGACAATATGTTCACTCGTCCCTGCTTAACATTTTTATTTAAAAAAAAATTTAACTGAATTGAATTTGATTAAGGAACTATAACTAACTTTACATAGGTCTACATACATTTTTTTGCGGGATGAGGATTTTTTTCCAAATCGGTTTATACACAGTGAGAAATGTGTAAGGAAGCTATGAATATTCAGCTATCGTTTAAGAAAGTACTCAAAATCACTGTTGACACATCTTTGCACCTTTGCATTGCATCTATAATTTATTTTTCTTTTACATAATCAAATTACGTTTATTTATAAGCAGTTCTTTTCAGCTCTTATGGTTATTTTTGTTTACTTCTTTATCCCAACTACTACGAAATACTATTTCGGTTGGTGCATTAAATACGTAGAGCATTGCTATTACTTTCCATACTCTTTTTTCACCTAGCGTTCATAGCCACGTCACCACAACAAAATGATATAAGTAATAGGATCACATAAGAAAGATTATAACATTATCGAGACTGGATTGGTCGATTAAATGTTCGTATAACCCCTCCTGTGGTAACAAAAACTGCTATCGACCAATTAAATGGCTGCCAAGTTGAAAATTCCATTGGAATGTTTAAGATACACAAATAGTTATAAGGTGTGGAAATATATAACATTGTGAAACGTATACAAATTATCATTCCAGCTTTTTCGTCTTTCAGACAGTCGGAAATCATCGCTGAATTTAATTCTCCACATTAAAGGTTAGTAACAAATGTGGTACATCTTAAAATTAATTAAGGCTATGACAAATCAATCTATTGCTTATTTTATGTAATTTAATATTTATATAACTTAATGTTAACCCTGACGAAGAAATTAGTGTTTTCTGAAAGCTTAAAATTCACCTTTTTATTTTATCGTTTTAATTGAGTATTTTATTTCTATCTCCATTGATCCAGCCACTGATACCCACAGCATTATCATTTTATCAGTAATTGTTTATAGATTTATTAATACTGTATTTGAAATGTTCATGTATGGGTCCTTGCGACGATAAATCGATATCGATTGTCTTACATATAACAAAATAAGTTAGATAAGTTTTTGTTCTAGAAATATATAGGATAATCATTTATGCTGTCTTTGATCAAAATTATTATTTTTTTTAATCCAATCAAATGATGTCATGATCAGTAATCGTTGTATTGTCATGATATTATTGCTCTTACCAATCATGACGTCATGTGGAAATATAATTTTCATCAAAGGCAGCGTAGATGGCTATCCTATAATAGTTCTAGGATGAAAACTGTTTAAATTTCTTTTGTTTCAGGAAGTGTGAAAATGCATATTTAACTATTTGTCGTCGATCGTTATCGCCCTTGTGTAAATGGGCCTTAAAGCTGAATATTTGGCTTGAGAATGTTTACACAGGGCCTGCTTTCAGTTTAGTAGCAGTGTTATGCAATGCTATCAATTCTTATATAACGCTTGATAGCCATGTCTGTGAAGTTAGCTAAGTTTCCTAGTTCCTTTTTCAAATTGGATTAAAGGGACAGTTACAACTTTTTAAATTATAATTAATTATTAATTAATTATTTGTCTAATACATTATGCAGGCATGTGACCATTATTATGGCGAATAATGAGGTAGTCAGTCATTTTGACCTTGACCTAGTGACCTATTATTTATTAACACGAATAAGTACAGTAACTAGCTTTACAACCGGTATAACACTTGACCTACTTAATATTTTGAAAATATTTTGGTATGGATCGATGACATACTTTACCATTTGCCACCCTAGTTCCGCGAACGTCTACGCTCTCTACGGCGAAAAGTAACAAAAACAAAAAAAGTAAATTTCGAGCCCTGTAATTTGCAAAATAATTCGCTGAACTATGGTGGACAGTGATAGAGTACGTCAAGGGTCATCGATCCATACCAAAATATTTTGAAAATATTAAGTAGGTCAAGTGTTATAACGGTTGTAAAGCTATTTACTTATTCGCCATAGAGAACGTACACACAATAAAGATTGCGGAACTAGGGTGGCAAATGGTAAAGTATGTCAAGGGTCATCGATCCATACCAAATTATTTTGACAACATTAAGTAGAGCAAGTGTTATAACGTTTGTAAAGCTACTTACTTATTCGCCATAGAGGGCGTAGACGCAATGAAGTTTGCGGAACTAGGGTAGCAAATGGTAAAGTAGATCAAGGGTCATCGATCATACCAAACATTTTGAAAATATTAAGTAGGTCAAGGAGCGCGTAAATGCATAAATGTTATTGAACTTTGAAGGCTAACATGTTCATGCAACAACAATTAGACAGTGTTACGTATGAAAATCTTTTTTTAAACATATTTGTGCTGATGACACAGTGATTTTTACAACAGGTGAAAATAGTTTAAAATATATTTTTATTGAAATTAATGCTTTTTGTAATATTTCGGGGTAAAAAGCTAAATAAAGGAAAATGTAAAGGAATCTTGATTGGATCAATTCAGAATAACCTAGCAACCCCTCTTGGTATCACTTGAACGAAAGAGCCAATGAAATTTCTCGGAATTTATGTTGGCTATAAAAAAGGTATTTGTGAAAAAAAAACCTGGGATGATAAAATTAGGGATTTAGAGCATACTTTAAGACCTATGGGAAAAACGACACCTTGCCTTCTTTGGAAAAATGATCATAATTAAAAGTCGTATTGATTACCAAAACATATATTTCCAATTGTAGAAAAGTTACTGTATAGATTCCTATGGGGAAATAAAAAAGAAAAGATTAGGAGGAAACACTTATAAATAAAATAGAAGAGGGAAGGGTTAATATGATTGATTTTTATGTAGTTGTGAACTCGTTAAAGCTAAACACTGGGTTAAGGGATTACTGAGCCCAGACCCAGGCAAGTGGAAATATATTCCAAAATATTACATGCACTCTTTAGAAAGTACATTAGAGATAAGTAAGCTTAATTTTGAAGAGCAAAAACAATTACAAATTATGCCTGAATTTTATTAATATAATGATTAATGCGATTGTGAAAATAAATAATATTGAACTGTTAGATCCTCAAAATATACAGGAAATTAAATCTCAAGCCCCGTGGAAAAATAAACGTATACTGTCAGACGGAAAGTCTTTATACTTCATAAATTAGGCTATAAAACAATTGGTGAAATTTTGGTCAATAACAGAATTTTAAGTCTTAGAGATTTGATTCCCTCGTTATAATAAAGCATAATGGGATAATAGAATACTTCAAGCTAATGAATGTTTTTCGTATTGAATGGAAGGAAGTATTGGCACAACCTAGAATAGAAAAAGAACAAGTTTGTTGGAATTATAAATGCATTTTCCAATCAAATGTTTAAATATGTTTTTATGATATGTTTATAATTGAATTAACGACAGTGTCAATCTCCCAAGGTAAATGTGAAACGGAGTTTTTATATAAAAAAGAGAATGAGAAAAATGCACAGAATAAATTCTAAACCACCCGGTGATATAATATATAGGTAACTTTATTTCTAAAAAATGTAACAAAACCACGCACTGTGGTGGATTTATAAAATCTGATAAGTTCTTACATGCATGCCTCTTACAACAACAAAAAATATAAAATAACGTAAAAACAATGATTCAAAATAACAAAAGCCACTTATTTCTGTTGCTGACAATCTCACGCAAATGAATTAAGTCGTTTAAATTACTTAACTTAAAAATTTCTGATAAATAAATCATTTCTAAGTGTACTTAACAGATTGGTTTGATGTTTTCCAATTCGCCCTTTTATTGAATTAGAGTGTACAATACCAAACACCAATGCTGAAAAAGCAGGAGTATCTTCACTAATTCTAAGTATATGGCCAAGCATAGACCACCAAGCGGTGATATACTGACATTTAATTAATTTGAAACGATAAAGTTGAGGAAATCTGTGAGAATGAGAAAAATTCGCCCCAACCGAGATTCGAACCCGGAACTTTCTGCTTGATATGCAGATGTCGTAACCATTAGGCCACTGGGGCTGTCATGGTATTGTTCAAACTCGATTGGATAGCGACTCTTTAACATTCTCGGCGTGGTACGGCGGAACAGCACTAATCCCTCAATTGTACGCACGCGCACTAGAGATCAAATTGACAAGCCCTCATCTTTCAGTATTTTATTTACGAAGCGGGATCTCCGATGAAGATACTTTTTTATATATAAACATCACAGGCACTGAATAAATTCTAAACCACCCGGTGATGCCTTAAGGCCAATTTACGCAGACTAGCAGCGGTAACGGTAATAACAAATATAGAATCTATGTTATTCCTATGACAAAGCGGAGAGGACGGGCGGTTTCCGCTCAGGATAGATACATATGTAAATGAACTAAAAGAAAGCTAAGGTTTGTGAATAGAACTAGAAAAGTTAGAACTGCACAAATTAAAATACAAGAACTATTTAGCCCTAACAGTCTTATTCGACTTGAACCCTCACAATTATAAGGTAAATATTTATTGTAGAGTTGGGATAGGTGTGTGCAAATACACACAAATTATTTTGTGGTGTAACCTACAACTTTTATTCGTTCATCATAATAATATTTTCTCACATAATACTCTATTTTTTTATTATTTTCTTGAATTTATGATACCCACAATTATAATAATAAAAAGTAAAAATGCATATAATATTGTTTACAGTATAGTATATTACATTATACATTGGTATATAATTCGCGGTAAATTTAACGCAGATCATGAAAGCGAAAGTGCTTGATACAAAATGTAGAGCCAAATAGAAATAAATGATAAAGACGCTAGTAAATTAGCAACTGAACATTTTATTGCACTACAGGCTCTTTCATGAGTATGACCTCAATCTTCAGGTGCTTGGCTCTGAATGATAGTCACAAGTGAATACAAAAAGCTATAATGAAGTTTTATGGCAAAACTGTTTATGTGAACAATAGTATGCTAATTAGCAAGTACAACACATCTCTATTTCCTGGATGGACAGTCTATTGTTAACCGATTTCCTATTATCTAAATTACTGATACCTCAATAGAAACTTTCTCCTATGTCTACATCCACTGACCAATTCGTTCCTATGGTTAAGTGAGCTGGTTTCAGGCTAGCATATGATGTAATACTTCTCTTGCAAGCATAGATTACACCGTTTGTTAACATTGGAATATGGTTTACACCTCTTTATTATTCGCCATTTAATGTTATACTTTATGTTATCATCTTTTAGCTTCAAGATATACCGGCTAATCGTTGTGCTGTTTGATCAATGATCATGTTTATGAATCACACACAAAACTGACTGAGACATAGATTACATTTCTGCCATTAATCAAATTTCTTATTTAGAAAAATACTAATAGAAAATGTTGACGTGTTTTAATTAAATGTGCAGTAATTGTATTAAGTAATATCTCTTTGACCTGATAAATATCATTGACGGGTGCATTTATACGTACAACCTGTCACTGTGGCCTGATTTATATCAGAGAAAAATAAATATTTGACAATTATTGGACATGATTTACAACAGACTGACAGTTGGTTTTCAGTGGCATCACCAACACTAAAATAATAAATTACCTAGAAAAAATCATGTAAGTCTAACCTACTAACTAAAATTCTGTCATTTTTTTTAGAAGAGAGATCACGTCATTGGATAAAGAAAGGTAAATTTGTGGTTCAGAAGAATCCAGTCAAGATGGCTTCAATTAAGAGTAAGGGACAAATGAGTGTATCAGCATTGGGAAGGCCATTTAGACTTGGTATGTTGTATGATTGTCGTACTGAGAAACTCATCCCTGGTATTACTCTATGGGATAATGAATTCCTTCAACACCAACTTGTTTCACAACCCCAAGAGTCAGCAAACTTTACGATACATACTGAAGAGTCTATATCAGATAAAGCCAATGCCCTTGATATTAATGCCAGCTTGAAGCTGAGTTTTCTTGGTGGTCTTATTGAGGTGTCTGGTTCTGCTAAATATCTTGATGACCGCAAGTCATCCAATTACAAGGCCAGAGTATCGATGCAGTACAAGTGTACCACCAAGTTTGAGGAGTTAACAATGGGTCACCTAGGAAAGGGAAAGATCATGCACCATGATGTTTTCGAATACGGGATTGCCACTCATGTTGTGACTGGTATACAGTATGGTGGTCAGGCATTCTTCATATTTGAAAAGCAGTTTTCTGAAAGCGAGACTTACAAGAAAGTACATGGAGATTTAATGGTTGCCATTAAAGCTCTACCGGGGATTATAGTTGATGGTAGTGCTTCTGTAGACTTGACAGAGGATCTTAAGGATAAAGTAGATGGTTTTGAGTGCACATTTTATGGAGACTTTATTCCTCCCAACAACCCTACCACATATCTTGATGCTGTGAAGTTGTATAAGGAGCTTCCAAAACTGATGGGTGTAAAAGCAGACAAGTCAGTTCCTGTTCTCGTCTGGCTTTACCCGCTGGAAAATTTGGATAGCAAAGCAGCTAAGTTGGTCAGAGAAATCAATGTTACTCTGATTGAAAGTGCAGAAAACACTCTAGAAGAATTACGCGACTTTGAAATAAGGTGCAGAGACCTAGCAGTATCTGACCCATGTCAAAGGTTTCCCGATATAAGACACAAAATAAACAACTTCAAGGAAATGGTAGAAGAGTATAAACTTACTTTTCAGAAGCAATTGATGCAAGTGTTACCTGATATTCGAGGAGGGAGGACAGAAGAAATAGTTTTAGCACACCTTTTAGAGAGAAGAAAAGTATCGCCTTTTGGTCATAGACACCTTTCCAAATGGGTGGAAGAAGCTGAAGCTCTCGTTCGGGTGGTTGGCACATACGTCAGTAGCATGAGTGAAATACCTTTTGCAGACACACCTGGTGTTTTGTCAGCAACCATTTTGAACCCAAGTAACAAATATGTCATATGCTTCACAATGCGCTTGGTACAGAAAGAAGAACTACTAACAGCCATGCAGAGTTATCTTAAGCAAATCAAAGATGCTGATTACAATTTTGATGGAGAAAATGTATTTTCAGATTCTCTTTATGATGCTCTGGCAGACACAATGGTTCAAAATTCACGCCAATTCAAAGAATTTGCCGCAGCAAATAAAGGATCAACGGGAACATATTTTATAATCCATGAAGACAAAAAGGTGCTTGAAAATCCAGGAGGTTTCACATTTCTGTATAAAGATGGAAAACTGCTTGATACAAATTTTAAGCCTCCTTCAAAGCCAGGTATACCTACATGTATTGAATCAACTCATCATAGCATCCAGTTAGAATGGAAGGTTCCAGATCAGGGCGTCTTAAATATCACCTATTATGAAGTGTCTTATAAGCGACTTAGTATTGATGCAGATTGGACCACAGTCTCTACTTCTAGTAAAGAATGTTCATTTACTGTAGATGATCTAAAGATTGCCTCAGTATACCTATTTAAGGTGAAGGCAATTTGCGAAGTTGGAGTTAGCAAATCTAGTCCAGTTAGCCAACCATTGACGACTCGTCCGACATGTCCTCTTAGTAAACCAGAAGTCCAGGTTCCACCAGGCCTTCATATCACTGTTACATGGAGCCCTCCTGATATAATTGCTGAAAATGTGAAGATTAAAGCGTACGAGGTTCAGTATTGCAATCTGGACACAACAGCCAAAACTGGACCTAGTAATGTAGATAAAATGACCTGGCAAAAAATGTCCGTTCAAGGCAAGACACTGGAAGCAAACCACAAAGCTATAAATAACACTATATATAGATATCGAGTCCGAGCTGACTGTGGTGATGCTGGAAAAAGCAAATATAGTCCGATAAGTGAAAATATCTGCCTAAATATTTCACCAGAAGAAATAACAAAGGAGAATATTTTGCTGAAGTCAAAGTGTGTTCACAACGGCTCACCATTATTGTATGAACTAGAATTGAAGGAGGTTGTAAGAAGAGAATCAGAAAAAATCCACAAATATGAGTTTGGAGATCATAACAGAAACACAAAAGCTACCGAAAAAGTTATTATGGTTGTAGGTGCAACGGGAGCAGGGAAGACAACCCTTATCAATGGGCTGATCAATTATGTATTTGGTGTAAAATGGGAGGACCGTTATCGTTTTAAACTGATTCATGAACGTTTCAAAACTACACAGGCACTTTCACAGACATCGTCCATAACTTCCTACACAATCCATCATCAGAAGGATTTCCAGGTACCCTATACGCTGACCATCATTGATACCCCAGGATTTGGTGACACATCAGGTATCAGCCGAGATAAAGAGATAACCAAGCAAATTCACAGCTTCTTTTCTACTAAAGGAGTAGGTGGTATCGACCATATAGATGCCATAGGATTTGTGGCTCAAGCTTCATTAGCAAGACTCACACCAACACAGAAATATGTTTTTGACTCAATCTTGTCACTGTTTGGGAAGGATATTGCTGATAACATCTTTATTCTAGTCACCTTTGCAGATGGCAAGAAACCACCAGTTATGGCAGGTATCAAGGAAGCTGAGCTTCCATATAAAGCCTACTTCAAGTTCAATAATTCTGCTTTGTTTGCTCAAAATAGTCCTGGTGGTAAGGTCGGGAAGGATGAAGAGAGTGATGAGGATGAAGAAGAGGATGGAGGATTTGATACTATGTTCTGGCAAATGGGAACAAACAGTTTCAAACGGTTCTTAGACAAGCTGGGAGCAATTGAGCCCAAGAGCTTGGTATTGACCAAGGGTGTCTTGGATGAGCGCAGTCAATTGGAAACATACATTGTTGGGATACAGAGTGGAATCCAAACAGGACTAAATAAACTTGAACAACTGAAGAAGGAAGATGAAGTTCTTCGTCAGCACCAGAAAGATATTGACATGAATAAAAATTTTCAGTACACAGTTGAAGAGGAAATAGCTGTTCATTATGAAATTCCATCTGGTACATACATCACCAACTGCCTAACATGCAACAGAACATGTCACTATCCTTGTGGTATACCAGACAATAAATCTAAAAGAGAGTGTGCTGCAATGAGTGACGGTAAATGTCGGTCATGCAGAAACAATTGTCACTGGACGATGCATAAAAATATGCAAACGAAAATTGAGCTTGAAAAGCGTGAAGTCACGAAAGATTCTGAAGATTTAAAGAAGCGTTACGAGGATGCAAAAGGTGCAAAAATGACTGCTGAGCAAATCATGAACAAAATTGCAGAGGAATTTGAAAATGTCCAATTTAATGTTCTCGAACTGACCTATGAGGTGCGTAAGAGTCTAAATCGCCTTCAGGAAATTGCTCTAGTGCCAAATCCATTGTCATCAGTTGAATATATTGATATCCTAATCCAAAATGCAAAAGATGAAGCAAAACCAGGATGGATTGAAAATGTCCAAGAACTTCAAAATTTGAGAAAAAATGCCGAAGTTTTGAAGAATGTCGAAGATGACAATTTTCATCCGTTTCAGCAGTACAAAAGTATTCAGGATACATTACCAAGAAGTAAAAATGAAGGTACACTCAGCAGATTCAAAAAGTGGTTAAAATCCAAATTCCTTTCCGGCCCGACTCTCGACACGCTCCCAAATAAAATGTGAAAAATATGCTTGCTTTGTGATCATTTAAGCTTAAAATACGAAACCATTTTCTGTTTTACAGCAGTCTTTTTAAAAAAAGCTTTGCAAAAAATGAAACATGTAGGCATTATGTCTATACATAAGAGATTCTATATAATCTTGAGCAAAGAAACATAAAATCAGCAAACTGAAAAAAATTTAATCTAAAGCAAACAAATGCTTAAATTGTCAGACAATGGTTTTTGGTTATAAGTAACTGTTTCTTTTGTGAAATAATTTTTTTTGTACAGAAGTGAATAACTTTAAGCATGTTTAATTCAGATTCAGATTCAGATAACATTTATTCAGATAATAATGAATGAACATATACAAAATAGAAAAAAGATATTAAAGTGAACATAGATAAAGCAGTAATTGGTAGTCACTATTATCCCAGTCCCACAAACAAAACACATTACTAAAAATAAAAATAAACATAGAGTATATAATTATATAATTGAGGATAAACATTACAGTATAATAACATAACTAACATCTTCTTTAATTTAATTATTTAAAATTATATTTCTATATTTTCATGATATAAATGAAATAAATACCGACATCGGTAAATGAAAAAAATATATACACATATACATACATACATACATAATTGAAAGTGATTACATTAAAAAACATGGACACTATGACAACATTTTCAAAAAAACTATTTCTAAATAAGAAATATTTATTACAACAAACGGCGCTTGACTGTTTGACGTAACAATTTCAATTATTTTTCTTTCTTCAGAAATAATGATTTATTTTCAATTATTTTTTTTAACAATCTGCAGTAAACATGTTGTGTAAATATAGTCTGGCCAACAAAAATATAACAATAAACTAAAATACAGTAATGAACTTGAATGTACATATTCCAGGGTAGGGGAATTACTCCCTAAGGTCATAGTAATCCGGCCCGCATACTATACTAGGTAGGCCTATAACGATGATGCAAAATTAAAAATTATTATTTTTCGAGCAAATTATACATTGCTTGTTAGTATTTTGTTTTAATATTATAATAAAGAAAGAATTATGAAAATCTGACTTGTAATTTTCGGAATATAGGGTCAAAAACATCACCGTGTTTATTTAACCTCATTCAAAGAATTTCAGTAAATTATTTTTCCACGTAATGGACAATCCTTAGAGACAACGTGATTTCAGGGCATATGTGAGGAAATGTGTACGAAGTGTGTTGATTCGCGTCAGCCAATCAAAGGGTGAGAATTTAAAAATAGACTCTCTTTTCTCAGATGTACTTTGGTTCGAGCAGCATGGACCTATAAATTAGTCGAGTATACAAATTCTCACAAACCGATGTTAATCGTAATTATACAGTTTCCTAATGATTCCGTCCTACAGGCGCGGCGCGAAAAATCAGTCAGTGTTGTTTTGATACATTACACTTTTTAATTCATTCATTCATTCATAATAACATTTATTTCTTATCTTTCAAAGTAAACAAAATAACAATTTAAATATAAATAAGGAGGCAAAACCCAGAAAGTAATAACATTTGGAGGTATTAAGTATGTATACTCAATAAAAACACCAGAAATAGAAAGATCTGGAAAATTTACAAAAAAACATTTAACATTTTTTTCTTTTAAACATTTACATTTTTTTTTAAGTTAAGAAAAGAAATTTTTATGATTATTGAAATATTTCACCTCTTTTGCATGTAAAAGAATGGGAAATTACATGATATCCCCCAAATAGCAGAAGGGCGTGATTTTCAAGAAAATTGGATACATTGAAAACAATTTCAAAAAAAGGATACAGTTGAATAAAAATGTGTTAAACAATCTTTTTAGAAAGACCTTTGTTAAAAAAGAAATATGTTTGTCTAAAAGTATTCTATATTTCATTATTGTCATCGTTGTTATTAGTAGTCTTGTATTCGTTCTACTTTTATTTCTTTTGTAGACATTTTACCCACTTTCATTTATAAAATTAACATAAGCATAATATTTACTAAAATATATCTTATACATAATAATAGTGTTACCATAATTATAGTTTTCTTAAATTCATATCTTTATCTAGTTTTTATTTATTGCATTTTTTATAACAATAATAGTTTTAACTTAATGTTTGTATAATACATATGTAATAACATTTTCATTGATACCTTATATTCTTTATCTATTTTATTTTTTATATTTTATAGAAATATTTATAACATTTTCTCTTGAAATTTTCTTATACATAATTATAATTGTTTATGTGTGTTGTTCTTTTACATGTAAAAGGATAATATTTAGTTAAAAAGATAACTTATTTAATAAAATGTTATTCATATTATTATAATCACAATTTAAAATCGTTTTACTGTTCTCTGCTCCCTGTTACAAATGCTAGTTAAGTGAAGTATTGTTTGAAATTATATTTAATGCCGATGATAACTTTGTTAACATGAAATAAGGCAACTTACATACATCAGAATAGTGTTGGATTTGGATGGAACAATTGAGTTAACGTTACCATTGTCATTTGCAAAAAATAAGAAATAAATAGGAATAATCTAGTTTTAAATCTATTCAGTTTTACAAACATTGATTATTTACATTTAGTATGTGCCTTTTTTAACAATAATTGTATGATTTAGTAATGTACTGTTGTAACATACATTTTACGCTTTAGAAAAGAACAAATGCTTATGTGTTTCATTCCTTTAATCGATCTTTCAGATCTCCTAAAATCCCCTTATCGAGTGGGTGAATTGTAGTATGTGTTAAGTATTCAGTGGAACATGAAATTGCAATTTCTGTCCAGGATTCAATATACTGTAACTGCCAATATGATTTACAACCCATTGAAACTAATATTATTTGAATACTATTTTTAATATAGTTAAAACTAGTACTAGATTAGATATTTGATTCTACTAACGAAGTAGATATGATCGATGCAATATTCAATATAGTCAAAAAGTGATCAGTATTCTATTAGACTCGGGATAATATCCAGTTTCCTGTGCACATAATACCAGTACTGTATGAAGGACTCGGAATCAAATCGAGTGGGAGAATTCAAATAACAACACTGCGTTGCGACCGGTTAGACATGTTCTCATGATTCAATTACATTTGAAATTGCAAAATAAACATAATTTCCAAAGTTGAAAGAGGAATAATTTTACGAAACATTATGGATTACTAAAGAATTTAAAATCGTAAATGACGATTTTTTTAATGATTCACATGTGTACTAATCAAATTTATTTCAAGGAAATAAGAAACAATTATAAAGGAAAACTAATCTAATATGGACTTTTGAGAAATCTATTTCTTGCGAAATTAAAATATCGAGCATGCAATATACAATAACAAACAAGAGCGCCACTGGCAGCAAAGATTGTATAGCGGCGCTACACGGCGCAAGATAGATAACTGTTGTCAAGCCTCTATCTTATAACACTACGCGCCCAGTAAATCCATGGACGCAATTCAGGTTGACAGGTTATTATTGTGACTTAAATGTAAATGGTTTAAATTTTGCGGTCCGCCTCGAAGTATCTGTGGTTAACCATCTTGAGGATTGATTCATGGAAAAGGGAAGAAATTATGTAAACAAAGTAAAATAAAGGTTTCTTTGGGATCTGGACACTTTCCGATTAATTCTGTGTCTTTACATTGAAATGCTTGGTTAGACAACTTCGTTCTTTGACCGAAACATCGTACGATATTGCCTTGACAACGACTTTATTCCTGTTCAATTTTTCCGCCGGAATGGCGTCCATGGATTACAAACGTTACCTATCTTGCGCCGCGTAGCAGCGCTATACAATCTTTGCTGGCAGCAGGTCATCGACCATGATGTACTGAATTATTTCGAACATAAATGCCGAACCGGATGGAGGTATAGTAATCTCATGCGCTCATCATTTATTACAAAATACATAAGAAAATATCATACATAAAAGTAATATGTGTGAACAGGGAAAGAAACTTTCTGTTTTCTCTAACTTAAGAATACAGTAAACTTAAATTCACTTTATGCGTAACTTTTGAGTTTCTTTACTAGGGTAGGAGGCACTCAGTCCGGGATGCGATTTTTTTTTTCGTACATAAGTTGGGGACCCCTCATGAAACGTCACAAAATAAACATGAATAATTCATCAGTTAAAGCCCCATTCCCTACGTTTTTTAGATCTAATTTAAGATCACAAACTATATTTAATGTAAAAATAATACTATATGGTCCTATTGCGATAACTTTTTTCGTCTTTAAACGGTTAAAAATGTGAAAAATAAATCGATTTTAATAATTATAGCGGCCCGCTATAAATCCCAAAATGCATTGCGCGCGGATTGATATTGTTGTTTTTCACCTGTAATTCGCCCACTTTTCGATCGATCGTGAAGCCAAAACAAATGGAAGACTCCTAACTTTTCAGCGAAAATACCGGGTTTTCCCCAATTTGTATCAACGGAGTCTGGCAAAAATAGAAAGACAATTAATGCAGCAACTATACAACGTCAGGCTAGGTATATAGCTAGCGTACGATGTTCGTACGTTACCGATGTTTACCAGCTAGGCCTACAAAACTAAGCCTAGCTAGGCTAGGCCTGAGACCGTCCACGAGAGGTCGATCGCCGCGAGCTACTTATGTAGTGCATTGTTTCTCACTTTTTATCATAATTTACCATAAAACGTACATTTAAGACAAGGAATGACATGGTTTAATGTTTTTAAAGTGATATATATGTATTATTTTCCAAAAAACGTCCAAAATTGCAGGGAAGGGGTCTTTAAATTTGTTGTTCCGTGTGCACCCAAGCGTATAGCAACAAGAAGTGGTTACACAAGTGCGGTACGATTTTAGGCCTATCTCCGCTGTTGTTGCGGCGTGCGATTTCATAGAAGAATAGCGGCGTTTTGTGTGGATTGTCAAAATAATCAGCCTTTAGTTTATGGTGTTTTAATATAATTTATTACTAAAGAACTACGTGTTAAAATTATAGTTTCTATTCATACTATTAGGCCTAATTATTAGTCTCTAAACCCATGTCTATTCTAGTAGTAGCTGTGTGGGTGTGTGTGACGTGTGTGTGTTAGGTATGACACAATCCGAGTAATAAGTCAGCAAAATTAAACAATAAACATTACACAAAAATACATTTTTTATTCTCGTGGGTCTAATCTTCCCATCTCATGTGTTCATATACGCGCATTTTTAAAGTTCCTTTGAGTACATGTAGGCTAGTCAATCTAGCATTTTGAGTGAAACAAATTGCAAACAGAGATTTTTTTTTTTAAATGGTTACATATGATAAGGTAATTATTTTTTGAGCATCACACCTCTGACACTCATCCCGAAGGTATGCAAATTAGCTTAAATATGCAAATTAGGGTGAAATTACAGGGTTACTATATCTTAAAAACTACTAATCGTAGAGAGTTCATTTTTGCACAGTCTGGTTCAGAATATATATATTTATATTTGCTCTAATGAGACAAATTTTGACCCTTGACCCTATTTCTCAATATTTACATAAATATGTGATTAAAATTTCTGTAGAGACTTTATTTTGGACTCAATGACTTGGATATTGTTTTTCAATACCCACCATAGAACTGTATTATAATTCCTAAAATCACAACTTCGTCACGCACCTTGAAAGTATGCAAATTAGTAGTATAAGTAATATTAAATATGCAAATTAGGGAGTGAAATTACACCGTTGCCATATCTCGAAAACCGCTAATGCTAGAGTGTTGATTTTTTCACTAAAATATTTAAAATGTATATATTTATATTTGCTGTAATGAGACATTTTACAAAAAAATGCCCGGAACTATAACATTTGACCCTCGACCCCATTTCTCAATATTGCATATATAATGAAAACTAAAATGTCTGTAGAGACTTTGTTTTGCCCTCAAATGACTCAGATACAGGTTTCTAATAGCCAACATAGGAATGTTTAGTAAATCTCAAAATCACACCTGTATCACTCACCTTCAAAGTATGCAAATTATTAGTACAAGTTACATGAAATATGCAAATTAGAGGGTGAAATTACAGGTTCCTATATGTATCGAAAACCGCTAAGGTAGAGAGTTGATTTTTTCAAAAACTTGTTCAGAATGTACATATTTATATTTGCTCTAATGAAACATTTTACGAAAAAAAAAACCTTATTTTCTTTAATTTGCAAAAAAAAAAAAAAAAAAAAAAAAATAGCCCACCAAAGAGAACTAAACAAAGAAGTATGTGGGCTTCTTAGAGGTTTTACGGTATATGCTACTTATTTTGTCCATGGTTGAACCGAATAAACAATCTGTATAAATATATAAAAACAACCCAATCCACTTTGTTTCAAGTTTATTAGGTTGAAATAATATGAAAATCTATTGATTAAAAAAAAAATCTTTGCCATAAAATACTTGTTTCTTTTGTATAATAAGAAATGAAGCAGCAATTTGCATTTTGTTTCTAATTATTGATTTACTACAACTGTAATAATGTGAGTACATACCATCGATGTTAGACAACCAATGTAAGAAAACTAAAAGTATGATGTAATAAAGTTATAGACATAAAACAGTCTACAATAACAACATTTGTAATATACATCAATGAAATAAGTATTTATTTGTTTTCCATAATCTATCTGTATGATATTCTTATTTAATAACAAAAAGGTTCCAGTATGTTAAACTAAACGGTATTTTATCTGATAAAAGAACTGTTAGCATTGGCACGCCACAAGGGTCTGTTATCTCCCCAATGTTGTTTTCACTGTTCACCAGCAGTTTCAGAGCCAATTCAAATGAATGTTGTATAGTAAAATATGCAGATGACACAGTCATCACTGGATACATTACTGGCAATGATGAAACAAGCTATAGACAACTAGGATGTGATTTTTATCACTGGTGCTGCAATAACAACCTGAAACTAAACATAAAGAAAACAAAAGAAATGCAAATTGATTTTAGGAAAATTAAAGAACCCTTAGAACCTCTGATTATAAATGAAAATGAGATTGAAGTAGTAAATGAGTACAAATATCTGGGTTGTATAATTGACAATAAGCTAAATTGGATAAATAATGTAAATAAAGCCACATGCAAAGCCAACCAAAGGATGTTTATTTTAAGAAAAATGAAGTACCTACAAATTGACAAAACTATACTTAAATTGTTTTATAACTCTGTAATTCTCAGTGTAATACTTTTTTGTAATGTTTGTTTTTATGGTAATACAATGCAAAAAGATAAAATTAAACTTAATCGAATAGGAAATAGAGCAATTAGACTAGTAGGAGAGCACTTACCTGATGTTGAATCCTTGTATAAAGAAAATGTGTTAAAAAAAGTAAAAAGTATCATTGATGATGAAACACATCCTCTTCACAAACAATTTGCTCTCATGAATTCTGGCATAAGACTACGTGCACTTAATACCAAAACAAAACGGTTTAGGTGCTCGTTTGTACCTAATGCTATACACTTATATAACTCCAGAGTACAAAGGTAAAATGTAATTGTAACCGATAATTTTTATCTAATTTTAACAATTTTTAGCCTCTTAACTTTTTGTGTGTGTTTTTGTAAATTGTATTTTATATTTTTGTATTTTGCCAGTTTTCAAATCACATTTCTGTTTTTTAAATGGACAATAAAGTATATATGACTATGACTATGACTAATAATTTATTTTATAGTGGTTCATTGTTGTCCAGTATAAACTTGTTGATAAATTCTTATATTTGTTTAGAACAATAACTGTGGATGACGAAATCAATAAAGATGAAAATGTGTGATTAGCAGGTAATAAAGTATAGTTACCAGATGGTACTCTATATAATAGTGTCAGTTTAAACGAACAGTGTACTGGAAAGTTAACGGATTCAAAATAAATTTCATACAATACATGCAATGATCTTTTTTATCATCATCAATTTAAATGATTATCCTATGTAGTTCTAGGAAGTGTTTTCTCTAGGGATATTTATTATTTCTTGTCGTTTGTTATCGTCCTAGTTTAAACAACACTACATTTATTGCACATTAAAACCTTCTCTGCTGTTATATTATTGTTTAACAACAATTTTTAGTCGCGTGGAAGCGACTCTATAGTTCACTATGTCGGTCGGTTGGTCGGTCTGTCTGTCTGTCTGTCGGTCTGTCTGTCGGTCCGGTATCACTATGCGTTTTATCGCTTTCTGACCTTATCTTGATATCAGTTTAATCTAGCTAAATCAATTTTTCACAGAATATTCCTTATGGCCAGGAATCGATGTGGTTATGTTTTCACGGTGCGCAATAAAACATTACGCGGTCTACGCACGATTTAACGAAATCACGTTTGTAATCATATCTTAACAACCATGAATCACAATTAAATAAAATTTGGTACTAATAAATTTCAGGGCATAAAATAATCATATGGCAATACAATTACGTGCGTAGCGCATGTAACGCATGCGTACGCGCGCTTAAAATTTTCAAAATTTATTTTCGATGAAATAAGAGTACATTTCAGGCAATTTTAAGCGTTTACAAAATTGCCATGAGTGCGCATATTTTTGCGCGCGCACTGCGCGTTAAATGTTATTGCGCATTCTTTTTGCCCGATTTCTGTTTTCTTGACTTACTTTTCAACTCGAAATTACGTTATACGAGCACGTCGAAAGTGACAGGCTACGCACGTGTAAATTAAAAAAATATAAATGTTTTTAAACATTTCAACATTTTTAAACATGTTCAGTAATTTCGGTCAGTATAGTTCACTATGTCGGTTGGTCGGTCTGTCTGTCTGTCGGTCTGTCTGTCGGTCTGTCTGTTGGTCTGTCTGTCCGGTATCACTATGCATTGTAGCACGCGACTTAATGGCTGTTGGCCTTGTTTTTTTTCATTTCTAAACCCTTTATTTCTGAATCATTTATTGCTTGGTATTTTTTTACTTAATTTTAACTTAAACTTGTTTTTTTTTAAACGTTTTAAAATTTTACAATTGTACATTTGTCTTTCTTGTGCTATCCCTTGTTATTGCTTGTCATTGTGCATTTGGCTGCCTTTTGTTTGTACTATTTTGTTATGAATTTTTATGAATAAATAATATATTTTAAATCTTTACAAATACACTTATATTTAAAATAATTAGAATTGTCTTTTAAGCAAATAAACAATTACATACACATTTAATTATTCCTAAGTTTTCATTGGTGTTTTTTGTTGTTGCATAGTTTTGCTGCGTATTGCGCTCCATATAAGGTAACGATTATACAGATTCATACAGTTCCAGTGCATAGATACCATTAACCAATTAAATTGCTGCAAAGCTGTAAATTCCCTTAGACTGTTAGTGAATAAATAAAGGTGTGAACAAAGAATATAAGAAAAAAATCATTTCATTGTTTTTTGGTTTTTTTTTTGCATAGTTTTGCTGCTTATTGCGCTCCATATAAGGTAACGATTATCCAGATTCATGCTACAGGGTTGGGTAGGTTTGGCCAGTATGCGTACCTTTTTATGGCCAGCGGGCGTCCCGGATATTGCGCAATATGGCCAGCGGGCGTCCAATTATTGCGCAATATGTTTTCAATGGCAGCGTCCGCGCGCTCCATGCGTGTGAAAAATACGTACAATGCGACAGAGAGGGCGTTATATTTACATTTTCCGCGCGAGATGCCGGCCGGCCACGTACTATTATTATTTATCAGAAAAAAAATATTAAATAATGTGAAATTTCATTAAAAATGCTTTTTGATTGACATTATAATAGTTAAAACTATT
Source organism: Antedon mediterranea (assembly GCF_964355755.1). Taxonomy (NCBI): domain Eukaryota; kingdom Metazoa; phylum Echinodermata; class Crinoidea; order Comatulida; family Antedonidae; genus Antedon; species Antedon mediterranea. The sequence continues at coordinate 26,692,728 of NC_092672.1, forward strand.
AATAATTGTTATTAATTAGGCCCTAAAATACAGTAGTATAATTTACTAAATCAGTTTAACTTAGGCTACTAGCCTGCTCTGAACAGATAGATTGGATTTTAGAGGCCTCAGTTCAGCCTTGCCCTACTTGCAAATTCAGCTGTATATATAAAATTAATTATGTATATAGCGCCATCTGTGTCGCATTGTACGTATTTCACACGCATGGAGGAGCGGACGCTGCCATTGAACAAATATTGCGCAATAATTGGACGCCCGCTGGCCATATTGTGCAATTTCCGGGACGCCCGCTGGCCATAAAAAGGTACGCATACTGGCCAAACCTACCCAACCCGTATCGATTCATGCAGTTCCAGTGCCTAGATACCATTATCCAATTAAATTGCTGCAAAGCTGTAAATTCCCTTAGAATGTTTAGTGCATAAATAATGGTGTGAACAAAGAATATTATAAGAAAATATCATTTCACCGTTTTCCGTCGTTTAGGAAGCAGGTCCTCGCTGAATTTCATTTTAATGTGAGAGCAAAGAATATAAGAAGAACATTTCTTTCCAACGTTTTCCACCGTCGTTCAGACTGCAAATCCTCGCAGAATTTCATTTTAAGGTAAGAACAAAGAATATAAGAACATTTCTTTCCAACGTTTTCCACGATCGTTCAGACTGCAAGTACTCGCTGAATTAAATTTCAAGGTGAGCCCAAGGAAAAACAAATATTTGTTGATGATTTATTCATGGCGTGGAGTAATATATATAGGCCTAGACGGATACAGAAGAATGAAAATAATGACACTTCCACGCTAAATGATACAGAATTAAAAATAATGTACAAACTAGTCCACTTTAAATTAGAATAGTATTTTACAATGGTCTCAGAATCTTTTTTATTTATTATTTTGTAGGTTCTTTCCACTTTTATTTCTTCATCTGGTAAAATATTGAGTTACAATATAAAATACAGTGTAATAACACGTAAATGTTAGTATAATGCCACACAGTCATTTCCTTACTGTTTTGGTAAAATAAATATATGTTGATTTTATTTAATTTAGAGCGAATGATTTTCTTGTATTTTCTACCGTTAAACATTATTTTATTAAGTAACATTCATTTTGTTCTACTCATTATTTGTATATATTTTCCTAATTTGTTTAATCATCTTGGCATTATTTTTTAATTATTTGTTTTCCTTTTCCTGTGATACATCACCACCAAATTCATCTTATAAAATAACGGTTGTATTTGACATAACATACAAAAATGTTGTTTTCCAACATTGTATTCAATCCATTAAGCAATTATGAAATAGGCCTAAGTTTATTTTGTGTTTTAGGTAAGCAAACTTTATACATTACATCAGTTAATATAGAAAGGATTGTGTGACTGTAGGTCATTTATAACGTTAGCATTTTCCTGTATCGTATCAATATTGTTGCGTGAAAAGCAACCTGGTTTCTCAACCACTATAACTTTCCAATCTTCTTATTTACAGAGGAGTTATTTCATTTAGGCCTGTTACAACCGCTAATGTAGAAAACGCCAGCTAATGTCAAAACAACCGTTAATGTAGAACAATCCACCGCTAATATAGTAAAACCTCAAGCTAATGTAGAAACACCAACAGCTTATGTAGTAAATAAAAATCAACACCAGCTAATGTAGAAACGGTCAACAGCTTATGTAGTAACGAAAATTGCCTCACAATTATGTAGTTACTATCGCCAGTTAATGTAGAAAATGTTATATATTTTACAAAAATGTCTACATTAACGGTTGTTTCGACATTAGCTGGCGTTTTCTACATTACCTACGTTGTAACAAGGCATATATACTTAAATCTAGACTTATCCACAATATCTCCTAAAAATACTTCAACGATGTACAAAAGATGTTTTATTCTAGTGAGCAAAAGTTATAAAATGTGATGCATTTCCATTTTTCTGGGACCGGACTTGGTAACAGTTTTACCCAGCCTAAGGTCAATCATGTTAACACCACTTTCCAGTTATAGTGTTTTATATCAGAATATTTCTAGGTAATTTTTTCTTTGTTACCACTCCATAAATAAGTTTTAAAACTTTGTTATGACAGTACAAATGTAGTAGTCCTATGCATTATAATGCATAAGACTATAATTATGTTGTCTATTATTATAACTGTGGTGATATCTTGATACCTAAATATGTGTTTTTGCGGCCATTTTCTAAGCACTTAAATTAATATGTATATTGCAGTTGAAATGTTTGACACTAAAGAAATATAAAAAGCATTGCAAAAACTGCTATAAAGTGGTAATTAGATCTACTATTTATGTTTTTTGGTCAATTTTTTGGACATTTTCGCCATTGGTGCCATTTTGTTTAAAAAACCTATTTCGCGTACCTGGATTTTTATAGACTTTTAGTATGTTCATATAGGGACCTTATAGAAATGCATTGTGGTGAAAAAAAACCTGTTGCAATTTTGTCAACCTTTTACTAATTCTGAGCTTATTTTTCCTGTACTAAATACCATATCAATGATAGTCCAGGATTATCCTTAGTCCTGGACTAGATAGTCCATAGTCCAGGACTAAGGATAGTCCCCTTTCATGAAAACGGGCCATTGTGTTTATCTCAGAGAAAATCGATTTTTGTTTGTCTGTGACACTTGCATTGTTATTAAAATACTTAGCGTTATCAAAACCTAACAGTAATTTTTTCAAACAACAATAATTTTATTCCTCTTTTCTCCCATGCTTAATTTTCTTATACCAATATTTTAACAATCACATATTAATTCTCTAAGGAATCCCAAAATGTGTGATCAAACACGAATCTTTTGCTTTGATGATTTTCATGTTTAAAACAGCCATTTTTCATTCATAATTCGTTAACAAGCCTTCATATTTTTTCTTTTCTTCAAAAGACAGTGTATTTATTAAAATATATGTTAATTTTTCTTCATTGAAAGGTTTAAGAACTAACGTAATATGTTTCTTCTTGGCGTTACTTTTTCGAAACCCAGAAAGAATTTAATATTTTCTGTCTCAGGTTTATCATCTTAATAAAAGCAAAACAGACTCGTTGTGTTTGCGCTTAAATTTCACATCGAAGTTATTAGACAATTTTTTTGGGGGGTAACAATTATATCGTTATTAGAAATTAAAACATAATTGCAAAATGGTGTTATTTATTGCATTGAAAATATTGTTGTTGTTTCTCTAGTCTCTGTCGATAACATAGGCATACGTCAAAAGCTAAAAATTACCAAAAATTACTTGAGCAAATACTGGATGGTAATTAATACATTGCCTATTTAATGAAAACCCATTATTCTAAAACAACGAAATAAAAGTACTAAAATGAATAAACAATCCGGAAGCAATTGCACGGCTATTTGTTTGCTATTCATAGCTATATCAAGTATAGCAATTACACAGCTATTTGTTTGCTATTTATGGCTATATCAAATATAGCAATTGCACAGCTAGTTGCTTGCTATTCGTGGCTATATCAAGTATAGCAATTGCACAGCTAGTTGTTTGCTATTCGTGGCTATATCAAGTATAGCAATTGCACAGCTAGTTGTTTACTATTCATGGCTATATCAAGTATAGCAATTACACAGCTATTTGTTTGCTATTTATGGCTATATCAAATATAGCAATTGCACAGCTAGTTGCTTGCTATTCGTGGCTATATCAAGTATAGCAATTGCACAGCTAGTTGTTTGCCATTCGTGGCTATATCAAATATAGCAATTGCACAGCTAGTTGCTTGCTATTCGTGGCTATATCAAGTATAGCAATTGCACAGCTAGTTGTTTGCTATTCGTGGCTATATCAAATATAGCAATTGCACAGCTAGTTGTTTGCTATTCGTGGCTATATCAAATATAGCAATTGCACAGCTAGTTGTTTGCTATTCGTGGCTATATCAAATATAGCAATTGCACAGCTAGTTGTTTGCTATTCATGGCTATATCAAGTATAGCAATTGCACAGCTAGTTGTTTGCTATTCGTGGCTATATCAAATATAGCAATTGCACAGCTAGTTGTTTGCTATTCGTGGCTATATCAAATATAGCAATTGCACAGCTAGTTGTTTGCTATTCATGGCTATATCAAATATAGCAATTGCACAGCTAGTTGTTTGCTATTCATGGCTATATCAAATATAGCAATTGCACAGCTAGTTGTTTGCTATTCGTGGCTATATCAAATATAGCAATTGCACAGCTAGTTGTTTGCTATTCGTGGCTATATCAAATATAGCAATTGCACAGCTAGTTGTTTGCTATTCATGGCTATATCAAGTATAGCAATTACACAGCTATTTATTTGCTACTTTTGCTATATCAAGTATAGCAATTGTAAGTTATTTATTTGCTATTTATGCTGTATTATCAGGTATAGCAAATACACAGCTATTTAATTGCTATTTTTGCTGTATTAATTATTGCAATTGCAAGCTATTTGTTTGCTATGTATTGCTATGACCAATCCTGCACCTTAGTGGAAGCTTGAACCTATCAATTAGTTGAGTTTACAAATTTTAAAACTGTCAGAGTCTTAGATAAATAGCTTTCGTGTTGATACAGTTTCTTATTGATTATGTCCTCTGGGTTTTTTGTATCATTGCGGTGTATCATTACGCTTATGATTGGTTGAAGAGTTATAAAATGAAAATCTCAATAAAAAAGGAGAATTGTTATTTCTGTTTAAAATATTTTAAAATGAGATTATAATGATCAGATAGACAGTGTATACCACAATCGGAAAACACCCCTATTTGTGGAAAATCGTTGAAAATCGTTTAACAAAAGATGGCTGAAAGGTTAATGTTGTTGTTCCTTGTTGTGTGCAATTTTTACTTATATTTACCAAGCTGTGTTAATTCACCTAACACAATCTGCAATTATTCAATTAATAACACTAACTACAATGGACTGTGCAATATTTTATTGAGAGAGTCGTCTTCAAACGCACCAAAATTAGGCTATATTCTAGCCCCATATCAGGTACAACCAAGCAGAACTTATCAGTTTCCAACAGGGCTGGAAGCTCCTGTATGCTGCAGTGGACATCAACATAACACCAATGGATTGGGCCTAGGTATACTAGGCCTGGACCTGCGTGTGTCTGCGGGAAAGTCTTCAATCATAATTCGTAATGCTCTTGTAACATCAAAGTCATCACACAGCATGAGAGGTAAGCCGCTTTTGTACAATACTCACTATGCTACTACCGCCACGTTTCAACCGTTGGTTACCAAATATGGCGATGTTGAACTCAACCCAGGCCCAGATACACCAGAAGCAGATGGTTTAGCTAGGCATTCGCCACGACAACTTGGTGTTTACTACCAAAACGTGCGTAGCTTAAAAAATAAATTTGAAACTCTACATTCCGACATGACGGCACATATGATAAATGGAACATACGATATAGTTGCCTTTACTGAGACCTGGCTCAAGGAATTTGTTCTCGACTCGGAACTAGAAATTGAAAACTTCAATCTCTACAGACGAGACAGACCAGGAAATCGCAGAGGTGGTGGAGTTGCGGTCTACATATCGGATCAACTAAAAAGTCGCAAAATTGAAGACTTGGAAAATGATAGCAATGAACTCCTTTGGGTGGAGATCACAGTATCCAGAACCCAATGGATCATCGCTGCTATTTATTACAGACCTCCGAGCTCCGGTAGAGAAACCATTAATAACCTGATTACTGCACTTGACAGTGCCGTTGAACGTTATCCTGATCATAACCTTCTGGTTATTGGAGACTTCAACCTACCAGATATTACTTGGAATAACAACGGTACTTACTCAGTACCGGCTAACTCCTTTTCAGAACTTTTCATGGACTCCGTAATTCATGGTCACAATATTTCTCAGTGCAATAAATTTCCAACATGTAATAATAGAATTCTAGACCTTGTACTGTGCAATAATAACAATATTATTTCTGATATTTCTGCAGGCCAGAATATCTTTAACTCAGACCATAATTCAATTTCAATTTCACTTCAATTTGTAAATATTAATTTAATTAATAATAATAAATCTAGATATTTTTATAATTATAGACGAGCCAATTTTGGTGAATTAAACAACACGTTTGAAAAAATTCCATGGCATATCCTAGATTTTGCAACAGACATCAATGAACGTGTTGGAATGTTTTACGATCTTGTTGATGCGGCTGTCAGGGACCTTGTCCCCACCATTAAAATTCGCAAAAAAAGTTTTAAATGGTTTGATGCCGAGCTTGTGAAAGCCTTAAAATCTAAAGAACATTACCATCGTATATGGAAACAATTTCCATCCATCATTTCACGTCAAAACTTCTGTGTTGCCAGAACTAATTTCAAAAAATTATCAAATTGTAAATATAAGGCTTACCTGAAATGCATCTCCTCTGACCTTGTTGCAAGTCCTAAGCGATTTTGGACTTGGATCAAGTGCAAACGAAAAACTACATCTAATGCCATTAGTATCTCTGATGGGGTTAAGGTTGCTGACAGCCCGCAAGCAAAAGCCACACTTTTTAACAACTTTTTTGTTTCAGCTTTCTCGGACTCCAGGGATACCCCTATTGCCGAGCATTTAGATCTGCCTGAACTCAACGTCGATGTCCTCAATAACATCAGTATTTATCAAGATAATGTCGAATACCTCTTGAGGTCAGTCAGTGTGGATAAGGCAGTTGGCAATGATCCTATCAGTAATCATACTCTTAAACTTTGCTCTTCTACCTTATCTTTACCCATTACCAATATTTTTAAACATTCAATTTCATCTGGCACTTTCCCTGACCAGTGGAAGACTGCAAACGTTGTCCCCATACATAAAAATGGTTCAAAAGCTAAAGTCCAAAATTATAGACCCATCTCCCTCCTTCCCACTATCTCCAAAATTCTTGAAAGGGTTATCAACACTCAACTTTTATGTCATGTTTCGCCCATTATTTCCCAAGATCAACATGGCTTCATGCCCGGTAGATCTTGTGAAACAAACCTTGCTACTCTTCTGTCTACCGTGTATGAAGCCATCGAAACTAAAAAGCAATGTGACATAATCTACACCGACTTTAGTAAAGCTTTTGATAAATTGTCCCACAACCTATTATTATTAAAACTTCATCAGTTTGGCATCAATGGTACTTTATTTTCATGGTTTAAAAGTTATCTTGGCGGTAGGATGCAGAGAGTTGTAATTGATGGTGCCACTTCCAATTCTCTCCCAGTCATCTCAGGCGTGCCTCAAGGTTCCATTCTTGCCCCCCTGCTGTTCAATATATTTGTTAATGAAATACCAAATCTCTTTCAAAATTCCAACTGTCTTATGTTCGCTGACGACCTCAAGATTTACAAAATTATTACCACTACTGAGGACTCCGTTGCACTTCAGGCAGATCTGGAAAGACTCGGTACGTGGGTTTCCGACTGGAAAATGTCCCTGAAGTCCGAGAAATGCAAAGTCCTGTCTTGCTCTCTTAAGAAAAAACCTATTATTTTCGCTTACTCAGTTCAAGAAGAAGTCCTTGAAAGTGTAAACTCTTACCGGGACCTCGGCATTTTCATCGACCGTAAACTGACATTTATTTCACACGTTGATCATGTTGTCAGAAAGGCCAATAGGCTGCTTGGGCTGATGTGGCGCAATTGCAAACATTTTTCTCCATACACCAAACGTGCGCTTTATCTTTCCCTCGTCCAACCATCTTTTAATTTCTGTTCAATTATCTACAATTCACTCTCTGCTTCTCAAGCCTCCAGAATTGATCGGACCCATAACAAGTTCTTGCGCTTTGTCGGCCCAGCAGCCAACCTGCCTCCTATTGTTTCCCCGACATCTAGGAGAGCAAGACAGGACTTGCACTTCCTGTATAAATGTCTTACTTCTAAGTTTGAATGTGATCTTGTTTCGTTGTTTTATTTTAATGTTCCTGTTCGTAATCTTCGTAGTAAACCCGTTCTTCATGTTAAATTTTCTCGTGTCAATGTTTGTAAAAATGGTATTTTCTGTAGACTCTCGTCATTGTACAATTCTTGTATTTTAAAAAATAATTCTTTAGATATTTTTAACTGTAATTTTTCTCAATTTAAATGTATTATTAATGAAATTATTTAAATTTTCTTTTTCATTTGTATATATTTATATTGGCTCATATTTTATAGTTTAGCTTTTATTTTCAACCTGTTATTGGTGTTTTACACTGTTGGTTTGATATAAAGAATAAAGAACCTAAATTCGTTTTAATTGTCAATAACTAATTATCTAACTCAATTAAAAGAACCGAACACTATTAATTATGAATAACGATATCCCACAGGTTTGGAATAACATGGGTGATTGAGTGGGTTCGCTAATAGTAAACCGAAGAAGCAATTGTAAGCTTATAGTTGGGGAGCCAGGAAGGGTTTACCTGCACCCTCTAGCAAACTATGTTAACAATGTTTTTTTGCTTCCTTATATCAATACAAATCAATTTTTTGCTGTTGGCCGAAAAAAAATTGGGATGCTTGGTCAGTACAGGGGCCAAAAGGTCAATATGGTTAAAGTTAGAACTGTGTGTAACTTGGTAACTACTTGATGTATTGGAATATTTTTTGTACCAAACTCCTCAGAAGACCCATATTTCTATTCACTCTAATGGGAAACTTTTGCCGAAATTGGACAGAAACCCCTTTTCTGACCACTTGTCAAGAAATTGGCCATATGAATATCTCATCAACCGCTGGTCAAAAAGTGATAATTGTGGTCTCAAATTAGTCACAAAGTATATGTTTATATTTGTTCTAATGTAATAAAAATTATAAAACTGTCAATAAACCCCTAATTTTGACCTTTGACTTATAGCCGGCACAAATATGCTTGGAGCACACTTTTCATATCTCAGAAATTGTTGGGCGGATATGGTCATAGTTTGTGTCAAGATACTCATAAAATACATATTTCTATTCACTTTAATGGACAACTTTTGCTAAAAATGACCATGAAACTTTATTTTTGACCATTGGTCAAGAAAATAGCCATATCAATATCTCAGCAACCACTAGTCAGAAAGTTATAATTTTAGTTTCAAATTACTCGCAAAATATACATATATTTATATTTGCTCTAATACAACAGAAATACACAAAATGTTAAAAAACACCTTATTTTGAGATTTAACCTATAGCTGGTACAGACATTTTTGCGTGGAGCACACATATATTTTTAATAACTAGCGAATGTTGTTTTTGCTTAATATCAAAATACACTCATATTGATATCACTCTAATGAACAAGTGCCAAAAGACATATCATGAACACTGATCAAGAAAATTACCATAGAAATATTTACCAACTAGGTAGTTTTGGTCCCAAAATACTAGGAATGAATATGTTTAAAAACGAAATAACAAGTTATGAAAAAGTGGAGCCTTACTTTTCAGGTATCACATGATAAATTGAAACGCGTTGCCCACGATACACCATACGGTAGGCTACTCCAGGCCCGTAAACTAGTTTTTATAGAGGGGTTCGAATTTGAAAGCCTTTGATAGACCTACCAATTACGATTAATTTGTAGGCACTATGTGTATTAAATTTCAAATACACCGGCTCTGTGGATGATGGTTTTCAGTGGAAGAGATGGCGATTAGGAGGGAAGTCTCAACCTCAGCAAACCCCACCCCCCCCCCCCCCCATCGTGTTGGGATTGAGTAAGGATATTTTGAAAATATGGACCTATAGTTGACCAGAAATTAAGTTATGTAAAAATCATATCAAAGTTCCAGCTTGGAGTCAATTGTATAAAACTTTAAAAATATATTTGAATCTGAAATATACACATAGGTCGAGCCAATTTCAATGGTAGGGTCTTCTGCACCACCTCAGTCCCATCATGGTTGGGGCTGAGGTAAGAAAGTAGAAACATTGATCTTTTAGTTGGTACAATCATATCAAACTTCTCAATTCTTTAACACTAATGTTGTTTGTACTGTCTACTTTTAATTTATGGATAGAAAAAGTCACGCCGTCTCTACACACATAGACTGCCCAAATCATTATGCTATAATACCAAATTTAAACTCCTGCAATATTTCACTTAAAACTATACCCAGTTTCTTGCTTGTGTTTAATAAAATTATGAAAATCTAAAGAAAAATCAAAGAAAACCGTTACTACAGTAGTATGACTATGTTATAATAATCCTAAAGGACATTATTGTTATTTACTCATCTCCTCCTTTTTGTTGGATTTACTAATAATTTAAGAAGCAAATAAATGAATGAACATTGAATAGTAAACCATCATACTACATCAGTGCGCATGTGATTTTAATATTCTAAATGTATATTTTAGTATCCTAAATATAGGTTTGTGAATAAAGATTAACTAATTTACATATTTTTGTTTATTTGTATTAAAAAGATTCAATATAACTTAGTATGTTGCATCAAACAGGTTATTGTAATGGAGGTGGGAAACATTGTAACATCTGAACAAAACAAACCTAAGTTCTTTAGAATTAAATTATTAATTTTTAGTTTTAATTATAATCACATATACTGAGTAGTATGAATGATGTTTAAGGTTTACTGTGCAATGTCATAACAAACATGGTAAGCTTCTTAATTGTATTAGTTGTAAATTATAATAATTTAGTGATTCCAAACCATAATATATAGTCATACTACGGTTACTTTGATTTGTTGTTATTGTTCAACTATGGTTTTAAAATATGTAACAGTATACTGTATAGCATTTGTCATTCATTTACCGAAGTTCTTTAAAATTGTTAAACAGTGATATAGTTTATATTGTAATTATAATACTAAATATTGATAATGATCTTGGTGATAAGAGATTTAACTGTGATGTTATTCATTAAAATTAATAGAATTATCTACTTAGGACTTCCGATACAAAGTATTCATAGTATATACCATACTCGCACAACAGTCAATGATATTTTGATATTAAGCAAGACAATTCGCTAGTTATTAAAAATGTAAGTGTGCTCCACGAAAAAATGTTTGTACCAGCTATAGGTTAAATGTCAAAATAATGTGTTTTCAAACATTTTGTGTATTTCTGTTGTATTAGAGCAAATATAATTATATATATTGCGAGTAATTTGAGAATAAAATTATAACTTTTGACTAGTGGCTGCTGAGATATTGATTTGGCTATTTTCTTGACCAATGGTCAAAAATTTCAAAGTTATTTTTGGCAAAAATTGTCCATGAAAGTGAATAGAAATATGTATCTTCTGAGTATTTTGACACCAACTATGACCATATCCGCCCACAAATTTTTGAGATATGAAAAGTGTGCTCCAAGCCAAAAATATTTGTGCCGGCTATATGTCAAAGGTCAAAATTAAGGGTTTATTGACAGTTTTATGATTTTTGTTACATTAGAACAAATATAAACATATACTGTGCGAGTAATTTGAGACCACAATTATCCTTTTCTGACCACTGGTTGCTGAGATATTTATATGGCCAATTTATTGACCAGTGGTCAGAAAGGGGGTTTCTGTCCACTTTTGGCAAAAGTTTCTTATTAGAGTGAATAGAAATATGGGTCTTCTGAGTAGTTTGGTACAAACAATATTCCAATACACCCAGTAGTTACTAAGTTACGCAAAGTCTTAACTTTGACCATATTGACCTTTTGGCCCCTGTACTGACCGAGCACCCCAATTTTTTTTCGGCCAACAGCAAAAACTTGATTTGTATTGATATAAGGAAGCGAAAAAACATTGTTGGCATAGTTTGCTAGAGGGTGCAGGTAAACCCCTTCCGGCTCCCCAACTATTACGGATGTTTCTTGCTCTTGTTATGATAACCTTAGGCCTAATTTATTCTTTAACCGTTTTGATACACACAACTTCTCTGAAGAGAAGGATGCGATCAGACGGATGGTTAATGCTGGGGGTCAGTTAGATTGTGTAACGACAAATGAGATAGAAGTTCGTATACTTTTTAACGCCTTAACTCATGTAAGGCGATAAAGTATTGCATATCACACTCTTAAATCATGTGTTGACCAACTATGTTACGTATTTATATAAATATCTTTAATATTTGTTTCAGTCGTCAAACTATTCCCAACATATGGAAAACCTCTTGTATAGTTCCTATTCCAAAGAAATCGTTCATCGAATGCATAAATAACCTAAGCCCTATTGCGCTTACGTCAGTTGCCATGAAAGTGTGTGAGAAATGTGTAATACCGGCTAAGGCCTGATCTTGTTATGGATTTTGTCGACCCCCTGCAATTTGCATATTCCAGCAAACGTTATAGCACGGAAGACGCAATTGTATACAAATTACATAAATTATATTCACATTTAGATAATTATAGTAAAGGTATGAACGTTAGGATAATGTACTACGGTTTCTCATCAGCATTCAATACGATACAACCCCATCTCCTTGCTCATAAGTTACTTGGTATGGGTGTTGCGAATCAATTGGTCGGTATCATTCTCGATACAAGTGAACGATTATGTGAGGTCTGGGCGCATTGTGACCAATACGAGTGCACCCCAGAGCACGGTATTGGCAACTTTCCTTTTTACGTTATATACATCCGATTTTCGATCCAATCATGTTGACTGTCCAGTAATTAAGTTTGCTGATGATGCATTGCTTGGGCTAATACGGTACGATATAACAACAGTCATTATAGGACTGAAATTGTTAACTTTGTTAATTATTGTGATTATATCTACCTTAAACTTAATATTACCAAAATAATTCTGAGCTTTCGCTCACAGCGTACCTTTATTCATACTTCACCTCTATCTGACATGAAGCTTGGACGATTTTACTCACGCTTTTACCCTTAGATTCACGATTTTGATGTTTTCCTGTTTATCTGTAGTTTTTGTTGGACAAGTTTTATTGCATTTTCTATGATCTGATTGCATCGACGAAGCTGCCTTTGAGTGGATTTTGACACATTATTAGTGTAGGCTAAACTACGTATCTGCGTGTGTGCTGACACGCCTTCAAATCACCCGCCAGTGTGCTAGTGACGTCACTCGTTGTAATACCACTCCTCAAGCCTAACTCCCGAGCGGCCGTGACCTGGCATCATACACTAAGGCGCATGATTGGTCATAGCAATAAATAGCAAACAAATAGCTGTGTAAATGCTATACCTGATACAGCAATAATAGCAATTAATAGCAAACAAATAGCTGTGTAATTTCTATACATGATACAGCAATAATAGCAATTAACAGCAAACAAATAGCTGTGTAATTGCTATACCTTTTACAGCAATAATAGCAAATAATAGCAAACACATAGCTGTGTAATTGCTATACCTGATACAGCAATAATAGCAAATAATAGCAAACAAATAGCTGTGTAATTGCTATACCTGATACAGCAATAATAGCAAATAATAGCAAACAAATAGCTGTATAATTGCTATATATGATACAGCAATAATAGCAATTAATAGCAAAGCTCCTCTTCATTACAATTATTTAAACAGAGATCAAAAGGTTATTTTTGTGAAATTCTTAGATTAAGAGAAATTTAATTTGCTATAGGCCTATGTTTGTGTATTATGTTTAAGTAATTGTGGTTTCCTTGTTTATTCTGTTATATTTGTTTAGGACCACAATGGAAATAAGTTTGCCGTCTCGGTACTTTTTTGTGTTTTTATCCTATTGATTTTATATCAGAATAAAGAAATAAAAAAAAAACTAAAGAACTTGTAATTGAATTTCTTACAATGTTCTACCAATCCGTTATTTGTGGTGTATGGGCTTGTTGTTTTACAGCGTGGGGTAGTAGCGCATTGAAAGAGGACATTGTTAGGATCAATCGCATAAAAAAGAAAGTAGGTAATTATTAATAACTAGCTCTACTTTGCTCTAAGTGCTGAGTCTGTTCACCACACACGTGTGATGAGACTGTCCACATGTATCCTAGATGATAATGGTCATCCACTTCATGATAGGAGGATCAGATAAATATTATACCTAGAAGTGGTAGGATTTGACTGCCATACTCCCGCACCAATCGTTATCTTTATTCCTTTGTCCCAATGAGCATCAAGTTTTTCAATATGAATTATATGGGATAACGCACTGCAACACATTGAAATAAAAAATATATAAGAATAGTGATAGCAATAATAACGTAATTAGTGGTAATATAACAGTAGTCAATAAACAATCTTGACATCCAGCTCTTTAAACGTACTCCTTTATTGGGTTATTATAAACCTTACATCGCCATGATGTATCTCACCTCTTCAACCCACGAGGTTCTCTCTATATAGCGTATATATTAACTTCTGGGGTTACATAAGTACTGGGGTGTGTTTCTAAATATATTTATTGGTGCATGTCTTCTCTTTATATGTATTGTTTTTATCGTACTTTTTATAATAATCATTACTATATAAAGTTTCTGATATTAATATTTTTGTATCTATATATATATATATATATATATATTTATATTTATGAATTGGATAGAACACGGGCGTCTATTACACGGTGTTTCACGTTAAACGATCTTCAGATAGACTGAACAATACCGTATCTCGAGGTGTTATAAGGCTTTAGTCAGGTGGTATGTAAATTTTCTTGTTATGACGACATTCTGAAATCAGTACAAAGTACGTATGGTCTTTGAAAAGTAATGACGTAATGTTTACAATTAAATGGAAAGTAATTAAATATTCCTCCACTAAGAACGCCGCTTATGGGCGTTGTAGTCTTTGTTTAGATGAAAAGCTATGTATTCTAAATGCAAACAAAACAAATTTGTTAAGTAAAAGGTCTGAACTGATTTCAAAATGTCGTCATAACAAGAACATTTACATACCACCTGACTAAAGCCTTATAACACCTCGAGATACGGTATGGTTCAGTCTATCTGAAGATCGTTTAACGTGAAACACCGTGTAATAAACGCCCGTGTTCTATCCAATTCATAAATATATATTCGCTCTTGATTTCAATTGAGCACTTTTGCTGCCTCAACGCATCTATAGAAATATATTTAAATATTTTAATTGTATTAACTCTGAGCAAATGAATTTCTCCTTTGAAGATCAATAGAATTATTCTGATTCTGATTATTTAGTCTGGACTGGAATCTAAAAGTACTTTACTACTTGAGAAAAGCGTCCCTGATAAAATGCTATTATTATTATTATTATTATTATTTATTGCCAAAAACCAGTTACAAACAAACAAAACACAGAAACTAAGGGAGTAGGCAGGAACCTAAAAGTGAACCTAATCACTATAACAAGAGTTCAGGTTCCGTACTCCCAAAGTAACAACAATGATATAAAATAAACTATATAAAAATATTTAAAAAACAAATAGACGAATCAACAGTGTCAATATAAAATAAACGGATAAAATACATAATAGTCGATTCAACAAAGTCAATATAAAACATGTGATTTAAGTGAATTTAAAAATATTTGAAAACTGTCTAAAATTAAAGAATTTTTAATCATTTCCGGTAATTCTTCCCACAACCTAGGGAATATATTAATAGCGGAATGATGAAGACAATTGGTTCGAGCATAGTGATGAATGAACTTAAGTGTATCAAAGTGACGGCCATTAAACAACTAAAGATTGACGAACACTACTACAATCAACCGTTCCAATAAGTGATTTACAAACAAAGGATAACAGAAGATAATTTCTTCGATTAGATTGTGTAGGCCAATTTAGCTTAGTGAGACTATACACCCTTTAACATCATCTTATGTTACAGGCCATTATAACCGAAATTCCGAAATAAAATCTACCCACTGTTTTCCGACACTAATTTTAAAATGCATACATTATTTGATAAAGTGATGTACATACAAAAGATAATGACAGTGTCATCACAATTACCAAACAATTGGTTACTCAAATAAATTCTTAAATAACATGTTGTTCTTTCTTATTTCATAGGACAGATCACATCATTGAATAGGAAAAGTGAATTGGTATGGGTTCTAGTAAGAGTAAGGGGCCGATCGATGGACCAGCACTAGGAAGGCCATTTACACTTGGTATGCTGTACGATTGTCGTAATGACAAACTAATCCCTGGTACCTCACTATGGGATAATGAATTCCTTGAAAGTCACAGTGTTTCACATCTCCAAGAGTCATCAAACTTTAAAATACACACTGAAGAGTCTATAGCAGACAAAGCTAATGCCCTTGATATCAATGCTAACTTGAAACTGAGTTGTCTTGTTGGTCTTGTTGAGGGGTCAGGTTCAGCTAAATATCTTGATGACCGCAAGTCATCCAATTACAAGGCCAGAGTATCGATGCAATATAAGTGTACAACCAAGTTTAAGCAGCTAGCAATGGAACACCTTGGAAAGGGAAAGATCATGTATCCTAATGTGTTTGAATACGGGATTGCCACTCATGTTGTGACTGGTATACTGTATGGTGGTCAGGCTATTTTTGTCTTTGAAAGACAGTTTTATGAAAGTGAGACTTACAAGAAAGCACATGGAGATTTACAAGCTGCCATTAAAGCATTACCAAGGATTTCTTTGGACTTGCCAGAAGACCTAAAAGACAAATTGGATGGTTTTGAGTGCACCTTTTATGGAGACTTCATTCCTCCCTCCAACCCTACTACCTATCTTGATGTTGTGGAGTTGTATAAAAAGCTTTCAAAAATGATAGGTAGAAAAGCAGTTCCTGTGCATGTTTGGCTTCACCCATTGCACAATTTAGATAACAGAGCAGCAAAGTTGGTTAGAGAAATCAGTTATACTCAGGTTGAAAGTGCAGAAAACACACTAGAACAGTTACAAAGCTTGGAAATAAAGTGCAAAGACTTAGCAGAATCTGACCCATGTCAAAAGTTCCCGGTTACAAGACAGAATATAAACAACTTCAAAGAAATGGTAGAAGAGTATAAGCTTAATATTCAGAGGCAAATAATGCAAGTATTGCCTGACATTCGAGGAGGGAGAACTAAGGAAGTAATTTTAGCAAACATTTTAGAGAGTAGAAAAAGATCTCCTTTTAGTCATGGAAACCTTGCCAAATGGATAGATGAAGCGGAAGCTCTCATCCGCATGCTAAGCACATACGTCAGTTTCATGAGTGAAATCACTTTTGCAGACTCACATGGACATTTTTCAGAAACCATTTTCAATCCTAACAACAGACATGTCATATGTTTTATAATGCGCTTGGTACAGAACGAAACATTACTAACAGACATGCAAAAATATCTTATGAAAACCAACGATGTTGATTACAATTGTAATGGAGAACATGTATTTTCCGGTTTTCCTTCTGATTCTTTGACAGATAAAATGGTCGTTAATGCGCGCCACTTCAAAGACTTTGATGCAGCAAATAAAGGATCATTAGAAACAGCTTTTATAATCCATCAGGCCAAAAACGAGTTTGAGAACCCAACTGGTATAATATTTTTGTATAAAAATGGAAAACGTATGGATACAAATTTTGAACCTCCTTCAATGCCTGGTAAACCTACATATTTTGACTCAACTCATCATAGCATCCAGTTAGAATGGAAAGTCCCAGATCAAGGTGTCTCGAATATCACTCATTATGAAGTGTCCTATAAGCAACTTAGTGATTCTGAAACAGAATGGATCACAGTCTCTACTTCCAGCAAAGAATGTTCATTTACTGCAAATGATTTGAACATTTCCTCTGTATACTTATTTCAGGTGAAGTCAGTGTGTGAAGCCGGGGTAAGCAAAGCCAGTTTAGTGAGTGAACCAATGACCACTCGTCCAACATGTCCTCCTGGTAAACCAGAAGTTCAGCTACCATCAGGTCTTCATATTAGTGTTAGATGGAACTCTCCTGATATCATTGCTAAAAATGTGAATATAAAATCTTACAATATTCAATATTGCATGTTGGAAACAACTGATGAAACTGGACCTATTGAAGCAGATAAATTGATCTGGTGCGATATGATGACTGTTCTACACAATACACCAGAAGCAGAACACAGGGCTATAAATAAGATGATATTCATGTATCGAGTTCGTGCTGACTGTAGTGATGCTGGACAGAGCAAATACAGCCCGACAAGTGAGGCTATCTGCCTAAATATTTCGCAAGAAGAAATCAAAAAGGAAAATATCTTGCATAATTCAAAGCTTGTTCAAACCGGCTCGCCATCGGTGTATGCACTCAATTTGAAGGAAGTTGTGAGAAGAGAATCAGAAAAAATCTACAAATATGCATTTGGAAATCGTAACAGAAACACACCAATTATCGAAAAAGTAATTATGATTGTAGGTGCAACAGGAGCAGGAAAGTCAACTTTTATCAATGGGCTGATTAATTATGTATTTGGTGTAAAATGGGAGGATCGTTATCGCTTCAAACTGGTTCATGAAGATTTCAAAACTACACAGGCAACTTCACAGACAACTTCCATAACATCCTACACAATCCATCATCAGAATGGTTTCCAGGTACCCTATACGCTGACCATCATTGACACCCCTGGATTTGGTGACACGTCAGGCATTAGTCGAGACAAACAAATAACCAAACAAATTCACAGTTTCTTTTCTACTACAGGAGTAGGTGGTATCGACCATATAGATGCTATAGGATTTGTGGCTCAAGCTGCATTAGCGAGACTCACACCAACACAGAAATATGTTTTTGACTCAATCTTGTCACTGTTTGGGAAGGATATTGCTGATAACATCTTTATCCTAGTAACTTTTGCAGATGGGCAGAAACCACCAGTTATGGTAGGTATCAAAGAAGCTGAACTCCCATATAAAGGATATTTCAAGTTTAACAATTCTGCTTTGTTCGCTCAAAATAGAGCTGATGGTGAGGTGCCGGAAGATGAAGAGAAAGACGAGGATGAAGAAGAGGGCGGAGGATTTGATAATATGTTCTGGCAAATGGGAGAAAAAAGTTTTAAGCGGTTCTTTAACAAGCTGGGAGCAATTGAGACAAAAAGCTTAGTATTGACCAAAGATGTCTTAGATGAGCGCAGTCATCTGGAAACATACATTGTTGGGATACAAAGTGGAATCCAAACAGGGCTAAATAAACTTGAACAACTTAAGAAGGAAGATGAAGTTCTCCGGCAGCACCAGAAAGATATTGACATGAATAAAGAATTTAATTACACAGTAGAAGAGGAAAAGGCTGTTTATGAAGAAATTCCAACAGGTACATACATCACCAACTGCATGACATGCAACAGGACATGCCATTACCCTTGTGGTATCCCAGACGATGATTCTAAAAGTGGATGTTCCGCAATGGGTGGTAATTACTGTACGGTATGCACAAACCAATGTCACTGGAGCATGCATAAAAATATGAAATATCGAATTATGATTGAAAAGTATACTGTCGAGAAAAACTCTGAAGATTTAAAGAAGCGTTACGAGGTCGCAAAAGGTGCAAAAATGTCTGCTCAGCAAATAATGAACCAAATTGCAGAGGAATTTGAAGATGTCCAGTTTGATGTTCTGGAATTAACAGAAGATATTCGCAAGAGTTTGAATCGACTTCAGGAGATTGCTCTTCTTCCAAATCCATTGTCATCAGTCGAATATATTGATATTCTGATCCAAAATGCAAAGGATGAAGCAAAGCCTGGATGGATGGAATATGTCCAGCAACTACATGATTTGAGAGAAAATGCCGAATGTTTAGAAAATGTTACAAACGAAAATTATGATCCGTTTCAGCAGTACAAATCTATTGAGCACACACTACCAAAACGAGAAAAACAAGGTAAAATGAGTAAATTGAAATCGTGGTTAGGATTGTAAGTAAATGTCCTCGTACTGTATACTGCTTTCGTTTTCAAATTTTCGATTTTCCACAAACTGGTCACAATCAGAGGAACTTAATAACTAACTAAATTAAAACCCTAGCATATGAACGACATGCTGCTGTCGAAGCTCCCGTAACTTTTTGATGGAAAATACGCTGCTTACTAAACGTAAGCTGTTATCAAGTCAATTATCTTAGTTTGTTTAGAAATGTCAATATTTCTACTTATTTGAATTATGTAGGCCTACGTTAATATTACCTGCTTCAAATTGCGATATTTGTGTTTTGTGTATTTGTCTGTTAAAAGAATAACGTCAAAAATGAAAGACGGATCTTTACCAAAAATATTTAAAATATGTTCAACCACAGATAAAGATATGGGTGGAGGAAATCCGCACAAGGTTCCTAATTGTGGATCACTTTATTAGTTTACTAATTCTAGAATCTACTGTAGACGGATCTTTACCAAATTCAATCACTTGAAAGGTATATAGCTAGACATGATCTCATTACATTTTGGAGGTCATCCAAACCGTACCAGGATCCCAATTCTGGACCACTTTTGGGGTGTGAGATGATGGCCAAATTGTGGTTTCGTGGTTACGCGTTAGTTCGGTATTTTAAACAATAACAATTTAAAACAACGGGGTTTAATTATTTACTTTTGGAGGTCAGCCAATTGACGGAAGTATGTAATCTCTGACTGTTCTTCTTATCATTATTATCATAATATTAGGCCTACCATTAATTATATTCCTACTAAAACGTATTGAAGCAACATCTTTACATCGGTTACACACCTTCATAAACACACAAGTAGGCCTACAAACAACAAACGGATACAAAATCAATAGAGTGAACCCAAGAACAAAAATGATATATAAATCCAAAAGATTTGATCTTTGATTTATTCGTACATCACGGAGATATACAGTAAATTTAAAACTCAATACCGTATGCCACAAATTGTTTATTCATGTAATGTAATGAGTGTTTTGTGCTGCAGGTTATAATAAGTCTATTGCCTATTGTTAGGTCTATTATCTCTAAAACCATAAAAAGAGATAGATTACATCTGAAATCTCATAATCTGCAATCCAATATTTAATACAGTAATAATGGAGCTATAACCAATTCAGTAGTGTGATTGATTTATGAATATTTAAACTAATGCTTATACATTGTAATTGTATACTACTAAATAACTAGTTCTTTGGTTAGTCGTCGTTTTTAAATTGTAAAGGAGGAAATGAAGCATATTGAAAGCGCTTCTGTGATGTTGCTAGTTACTCATTATGCTTATTTAAATAACGTAATGCATAAACGGGCATAATAAATAAGACTGCTTGCTATTATAAAAAGCCAGAGATATTTTGTTATAAAAGGTACGAATGAATTTAGCTGATTCTCATGTTAATAATTACTTGTCGTCAGAAGATCATTGACCGAAAGATACTTCTTCCCAAAGATGTGTAAATATGAGTAGAAGTAAGTAAACTAATAGTAATGTATAAAGTAAAGCTATTCGGTATAGTAGTTAAGAGACGGAATGTATTGTTACATGTTTATGAGATGTTTATATTATAGGCCTACATCGCTACTGTAAAGGCTTGAGCATATTTACTTACCAGAAATTATTTAACGTGAAATATACAAAATTCACGTTTTGACAATAGGCTTCTCTAAAAAGTAATGACAACAAGTATGGTTATGGTGGGATTTTGTTACCAAAAATATTTACCTATTATTGCATAAGGAAAACATTAAAAACTACCGTATTTATTCGGATAAACCAGGTCCCGCTTTGAATAAATGCCTTCCACGAATAAACGATCCCAGGCATTTATTTATTTCCTCCAAATAAACGCCCCGCCACATGCATATACACAATATTGTATTACAACATATTGTATTTTTATTAGATTTCATTGATTGACATGATCAACAATTTTACCAAGCATTTTGACTCTATTTTATCTCTTCTCGATATTAATTGTGTTGTATTTTTCCATATTATCTAGAGGGTATTTATTTGATTATACATGTTACCATATTACACCAAAAAAAAAAAAAAATAACGCCTCCCCCGAATAATAAACGTCCCTCGAAAGCCCCGGGGCGTTTATTCAAGTAAATACGGTAAATATTAAAATACGACTTCTATTACCAATGTTTATTTAAGTTATAGTAACACTTTAGATTATACCGTACTTTATTTTTTGAATGGGTGAAAATAAAAAATTAATAGTTAATTAATATAGTGCCTTTGTGATCATTTGAGTTTAAATTACGAAAACCATTTCCTATTTTAACAGAGAAAGCGAATATCTTGTAATTGACGGTTTTGGAGAAAAAAATAAGCATGTGAATGGGCCGGATTTTATTGTTTATTGAAATGAAAAAAAAATGAGTGAAATGAATTAACCCACTCTTGTCGTTAAAGAAAATAATCAAATACAACACTGAAGAATATCCAACAATAATAATGGCAAAATTCGAATTCACAAAATGGCGGCCAAAATAGGCTCGGGATAAATTGGCCCCCAAATGCAATACATTCTACTTTTTTTCTACTAGTATTATAAAGTAATTATAATGCCTTTAAATTCTTAGAAATCTGAAATTTAATAATAAGATATAAATTATAAGATTTTAATGGCAGCCATCTTGGAATACAATGTAGCACCTACAAACATAATAATAGTGGAGATAAAACTAAAAGATTGCTGTCTCAGATCTGTATCAAATCGATCGGACGAAATTATATAGACCTACTTGTTTGTTGTTTTTTTAGAGCGTCTGGTGCAGTGTGTTGGACGTTCTACGTTGGATTACTGATCGTGAAATTGTGGTTCTAATCCAACTCTCGCCACATTGCTTGTATCCTTATGCAATTGAACACTTTACTTACATTTACCTCTCTCCACCAAGTTGTATAAAAATGGGTACCGGTTAGATCACGATACACAACTTTGCAACGTAGCTGTATTATTATGGGCGTATGTTTTCCGCGTGTTTCATCCAAGATGACAGGCGGTTTATGCAGCGCATTAAGAGCTTGCTTATTGCGCTATAATTTTGCCGAGTTGATATAACCTTTCATCATTCACCAAGTGCCATTATTTGTACCATTACACGAATACAAAACATTCATTATTTGTTTTATATAACATCTAAATAACAAACAAAAATGTTTCAAAAAGTACTATTTAACGATCGTTGAATAGTGCGTACTATTGCACGCCATGTGACCCACATTCGTCCAATCAAATGACAGGAATTTATATAGGTGTTATATAAAATGAACTATTATTAATATATTGTTTATGCTGATTTTGGTTGAATTGAATTGATTATACATTTTTTTTAAATAATAATCGTAAATCATTTCCAATGTTGACTTTTGATACTTACTTTGATCGTCTTCGAGGAAAGTTCTTTACAGAACTATAACTTTTATATCTGTAAAAGTATTGTAATAGTTCATAAAATATACACGAGGCGTAGTTGCTAATAATAATATGATCTTTATTGTTCGATGTTCAATGTAAAAGTGAAAGTAACTTAACTAAAAGTATTCTAAACTCATGGTATAAATGATGAGTGATATTCATTGTGGGAGGATACTGTGGTTGTCACACAGGGTGGTAATTTCATACCTGTGCTATGAGTACAGATGATACTAATATCACATCTGTTTACATCCTTCTTTTTGAAAACTTAAGATATTTACCATTTTAATTTTCTACTGATTTACTACTTTCTTATATCTACTCAATTTCTGCGGTATATTGTATTATTGTGTTCAATCAAGTAACTTCTAGTTAATCTGCTGGTACTCATTTATTATTAGGAGTCTTTACTGTTACTTTTTCACCTTTATTTAGTAGTGTAAATTCTATAATTCAGTAATTGCAAATATATATTACCTCTTTTTCCATTATTTGCACTGTTTTTCAGCTTTTCCTTACTTTTTGGGTAGTGAAGTGAAGACGTAACACGTTTAAATCCATATTTTTTAGAAAATTGAAAAACTCCTCACTACAAGTTCATCATCATTGTTGGTTTCTGTTTTTAGCTCAATTAACCTTTCTTTCGTTATGGGCAACGATTCTACCATACATACAGGCATATCGTCATTAGACTCAGGTTCAGATACATCAATATCATTGCTGCTTAATGCATCTGCTACATACAAATGTTTACCTTTCACATAATATTTCACCTCTAGATCATAACTTGTAGTTGTAATAACATTTTTTGTAGTCTTCGGTGCAACATTCAATCCCAAAGCTAATCTATTGAATTTATCTATTAAATGTATCTGCCGAATTCTATGTTAAATGTACATAGATCGCTACTTTTGTGATTACCATCCAATATCCATAATTACAGTCAATGTTCGAAAATATTTTGGAGTTTGCCAATTTATCATTAATTGCAACGTTTGCATCGGATAGTATTTTCTTTTTAGATTTTTATTTAGATCCGAAGGATCAAGGCAAATTCTAACTTTTCCGTTCTTCTTTTTAACGGTTACAATACTTGAGACCCTTTAACGTTTGAAAGTATGTCTTCGTTTTCCATTCTATCAAGTTCTGATTTCATTGTTTCTCTGAGTGCAACTGGCACTCGTGGAGCATGTACAACAGGCTTAGCATTTTGTTTTAGCTTTAATCTTTGTTGCCCTTGTTTTCAGCCAATACAATAGGCCTATGGTTTGTAAATCTTTGTGGTGCGGCTCTACATTGTGGATTATACTAACCCTAACATTTTACATGCTTCTAAGCCTAAAATATTACATTTAGCGTCTACAATGTGAAAATCAAGTGGATAGAATTTTTTATCATACTCACATAATGCAGTAAATTTTCTGTATTTCTGTTTCATGTAAAAGATGTAAGTATAACCTTACTTTGCTCAATTTTTATAACATTCTTTAAATCATTAATAGCGTTCTTAGTTATAATAATATTGCATTGTGCACCAGTGTCCACTTTGAACGATTGCTCAGAGTTTTCAATCTTCATTTTCAATCTTTCTTTGGCTGGATCCTTTGCTACCATATCCATGTCCAAGTACGTCTTCTTGCTGTACTTGATCGGCTTTTACTATTTCGCTTGTGTTGTTGTCTGCGATGATTAACTTCATCCATATCGGTGAGCGATATAACTAATGTTGTTTCTTTTAAAATAATTTGTTTAAATTCGTTCGTGGTTAGAATCTTTAGAATTTTCTCTAAAGTCAGATTTTCTTCTTCATATCTCTAGCTTTTTTCGATATTTTTATCGTTTTTAATAGTTGATCACGAATGACACCATCTTCAGCATCACCATCTTTTACCAATTATATTGATAGATACATGATTTTTCTTTTGTTTTTTTAATGTCCAGTCCACTTGCAACATTACCTTCAAATGATACGTCCGACGGCGCTTTAAAGTAAGGTCCTTCAGCCATTTTGCTTAACATTCCGTCACTTCTGACACCATGTAAACTTATTGTTATAGTTTATAAAATATACACGAGGCGTAGTTAATTAATATTATTATTATTCGATGTTTAATGTACAAGTGAAAGTAACTTAATTAAAAGTATTCTAATCTATAATGATGACTAATATTCATTGTGGTTATACACAGGATACTGTGGTTATCAGAAAGAGTGCTATGCATACCTGTGCTTTGAGTACAGATGATACTTAGAAATATCACATCTGTTTACAAGTACATTTAAGGCGGATTTTTTCTGTGAATAAAATGAAGAATTTTAGAATCATGACGATATCATGTAAAGAAGTAGAAAATGAAAGAGGCAAAACCCTGAAAGTTAAAAACGGTTGAAAATAATCAACTGAAACTTGTATTGGGTGCGGCAGATAAAGATGATGATTATTAATATTGTTATTATTATTATATTAGAATAATGGTAATGATGATGATGATAATAATAAAAAGAACAATAGTAATATTTAAACAAAAACAAGACAGGAACCCACATCAACAGAAGCTGGAATATTTTTGAAAATTAATAGTCCGGGCCTCAAGGAATTTTTTTTTTTGTTTACATCCATGCTTACATATTTTGGACAATTCAAGTATTTTGGAAAATGAATAGTGCCCTCAAGTTGACATACCGTATTTATTCGAATAAACGCCTTTCTTTGAATAAACGTCTCCCTCCAATAATCACCCCTACTCCCCATAGAACATCGTTTGGAATAAACGGCCCCCTCAAATAAACGCTCCGGGCCTTTATTTTTTCCTCAAATAAACGCCTCGCCACATGCATATACACACAGTACACAGTAGTAGAATTCATATTCCCATCATCTCCCACCATAGAATTTTTACTGTATTTTATCATTTCTTGATATTAATTATGTTGTATTTTTTCATATTTAGGGAAAATTTATTTGATTATACATGCTACCATATTACACACAAAGAAATAAACGCCTCCTTCGAATAGTAATATTTAAACAAAAACAAGACAGGACCCCACATCAACAGAAGCTGGAATATTTTTGAAAATTAATAGTCCGGGCCTCAAGGAATTTTTTTTTTGTTTACATCCATGCTTACATATTTTGGACAATTCAAGTATTTTGGAAAATGAATAGTGCCCTCAAGTTGACATACCGTATTTATTCGAATAAACGCCTTTCTTTGAATAAACGTCTCCCTCCAATAATCACCCCTACTCCCCATAGAACATCGTTTGGAATAATTATTATAAGCGCCTCCCTCGAATAAACGCCCCTCTAAAATCTCTCCTGAACAATATATTTAGGATTAGTTTAGCGCCCTCAAGTTTCTGTAATTTGGAAAACAATTCTTATTTCGGGAATGATGTTCACCAACCAGATTGCCTCTCAAATGTTAATGTGCTTGCCCAACCAATTATTTTTCATGAGTTGCCACGATTTTAATTTTGATGATGATATCATAGCTCTTCAGAATTAAAGGCGAGCTTAATGTTTATAACTTATATGAAAGGTGCTGAAATTTAGATATATATATATATATATCGTAATACTCAAGCAAGTATACTTAACTTATTTGATCTTAATAAAATATCAATTAAAATCAATTGAAGGGTCTACGTAATCAAGCTGAAAATGGTATATGGAATATTTTGACAGTCCTGTTACATACGATGTATGAGGGCGCTGATACAACTGCAAGAATTCTGGGCATTCTCCTTCAAATCGTCTTTTCTTTTCTTGGTTTGTTTTCTCTCATGATTTTAAAACTTTCTATTAGACTTAAGTGAAAGATTGATCAATTTCGATACAAAAATATACCTTGGAGAGTGTTGCTTCAGATTTGCAAATGACCTTGTAAGACAATTATTTGGATTACCACAGAAAGTTAACGTATTGTAGTGAGGTTATGTATATTGAAACCCCAAATTGTTGTTTTTAAACGCGGACGCTGTCTTAAAAAGTCTGAAACATAGAAGGGATTTGTCGATATGTTCAAATAGTTGGGTAGTAGTGGTAATTAGACCTCGCTTCGCTCGCGTAACGTCTAGGCCGTGCCCACAGATGGTTCTCGAATGCACAGTAATTTCAGCGTAAAACACTGGCGGTTTCAAATGTACGTACCACAGGACTATAATACATTGTCGTTTACAGAAACGAATGAATGATGATTTATGTAGTCAACTAAAATTAACACCATGGAATTACTTCCGAAATAGAAAGTTGTAACAAAATGAGTCCAAATGTTTGATTTGAACTCATTTAAACAAACCCAATTTGTGTTTTGTATGTAACATTAGGGTTGAATGATGGGTACAAAGAACAGCAATTTGTGTTCATGTTTTATAGGCCTATAAATATTATACCACTAAATACAGTAGAACATTTGCGATGTAATACTTTGTTAAAACTCAGTCATAGTAAATTGAAATATAAAGTACATGTAACGATATACCGCTACGACGTTTATATTTTAGTAATTATTAATTAATACACACGTTGAGAACCAACTGTCAGTAATAAAGTTTATTTGTACATTATGTGTTTATATCTAACAGTACCCAAACTCGCTGCAATACGAAATTGTCGATTCAAATGGCGACCAAAAATGTCTTTACAGTATTGCTAAAGTATTGCAATGCCATATCTAAAGGTTTCAGGTTTACCCCCAATGGCCCATACATTTACCTACTTATGTTAAACCAAATAATTACACTGAAGCATCTTCGTATTATTGTGTGCGGGTATTTTTCAAGATGGACAGTAGTGTATACCACGATCGGAAAACACCCCTATTTGAGGCGAATCGTTGAAGCTAAATTCGTTTTAATTGTCAATAACTATTACTAGCAGTAACCCGCACGGTCTTTTCTGCATTAATATGTGATTATATACTTTGCATGTATAATAAAAGCGACAAATTATCAAAATAACAAGACCAACAGCCATAAGTCGCATGCTCTCAGAAAAAAATGAACTTTCAAAAATGAATGTACTTTAAAACTTTTCTGTACATCAAAACAGTTCAAAAAGTACAGAAAAGCGATAAAACGCATAGTGATACCGGACCGACAGACAGACCGACAGACCGACCGACCAACATAGTGAACTATTGAGTTCAAAAAACAAAACAAATTGTATCAAGAATAACATATTATGGCCATTGAGTTTGTTATACACTATTCCTTCACTCTAAAATATTTGTAAGCTAAAAAATGAAAGCAATACTGGATTTGGAACTATATACTTTACTTTTACTTTTCAGGCTTTACGAAAATAAAAGACGCTAAATAACAATTGTGCTGTGTGAACTAGTTAGATGATGCGCGAAAACACTAATGAAAGTACAAAATACCAAACTATAATTATTATTTTGGTTTTTGTTGTGGTGTATTCATTATTTGATACATGCAATAAAAAATGGACATAAATCGAATGAAAAACACATTGTTGCTGAAACACGAATTGTTAAGTTGTTTTCATGTTCAACAATGTATCAAACCATTTGGAATCGTTTTGCTTTTGTGTTTTTTTTTTTCATTTACATTTTTTTAAATTTCAATTTTTGGGAGATTTGTTACCTATTCGCTACTTTTGTAATAAGTGTGGTCTAGCAGTAACACGTGCTCCGCACGGTCTTGTCAGTCTTAATAATAATTCGCATGGGATGATTAAGTATTATAAAAGTGCAATACTGGATATTGGAATATGTGACGTCTGTTAATCAGTCGGCAGATTAAAACATTTTAATGATAAAATATAAATATGAATTAAGTTAAAGAATTAGGATGTGAGTATTGGAATAATAAAACGGACTTTAAAATCAACACAGAAAGTGCACTCACTACTCGAAATTAGATGATGCGCTCGAACTCAAACTTTTATATCTGATATTTTGTGGAAACACGACTTTGGAATCATTTTATTTGTGTGGGTTTGCTTTTTTTTTTCTTTTACATTTTTTTAATTGTAATGGTTTTTTATATTTTTTTTATTTGTTTTGCGTGAGGTTTGGTATCTTTTTTGCTACTTTTGTAATTATATTGTGGTTTAGATTTTGTGCTTTAACGAAGAAATTTATTATTTACACATATCGCAGATTCGAACTCGAACCTACTAAGCATTAATTTCAATGGCCACAGCGTTTTACTCATTGAGCCAAACCGTGATTTAAAAAAATACATTCTGTTCCAAGGATAGGTGTAATTAATTAAAACTTGTTTTGGAGGAGATACGTAAAATACGCAAACAAATGTAGTAGCATTAATTATAAATTATCTAACTCAGTTTAATTAGTAAACAGGATTACATCAGGTGGTTAAAATCACTACCGAAAGTACGAACTAACTTTACATACCATCGAGTAAACATTCTAGAAGTAACGCGCGACTTACGTAAATTTATACAACTGTTATTAACTGTCTATTAAGACCTCAATCAAAAGTATATCAGTTGATGCTTGTGCTATCATCTGTAGTTGATGTAAGCCCCATTTAGATATGAATAATGAAAACTCTCTTATGGTGCTCTTTTAATCATCATCACTGTCTTCTTGAGACTGTTGTAATTATGGAAATGGAGCCAGAAGATGCTTTTCATATCATCTGTACCTGGTGTAGTGTACAGCCCATTCAGGTTTGAATAAGAGCAGTCTTTGTACCACCAAGCACCATTGAATCTCTCAGCACAGTTTGCATTGCTTAGCTTATCATTATCTCTATCATACGTTGTAAATTGTTGACCACTGTGGAATGACGGCAGTAAAGAATCACCTAAACAAAAACAATTATAGATCATCTGTTTTCTAATAAATCTTTAAATTAACATTCATTTTTAAATATTTGTTTTTCTAGATATTATAAAAAAATTGATATAAAAGGGAAAATAATAATTATACAATATACCCTACAATTCATAATTATGTTATAATTGATTTAATTTTGTTTATAAAATTGTATGCTATTACATAAATCATAACACAATATAATATTTTTTTTCATTTATTTATATCTCATATCATAGTCTATTTTAATATTTTATTGTATATATTTTGTTTGTCATATAGTTATACTTTAAATGCAATGCATTTCAATAATGAAGAAAATACGTAGTTGTGAAAAATTTGGAAAGGCCATTCAAAAATTTAGTTTAGATTAGGATTATTTTTGCATGTGATTCAATTCAATACTATTATTAGAATTGTTTTGTTCTATTTTCAGATGTTTTTAGAAGCTTTTCTTTAACATTTGTCCAACGTATGTTGCACAATACACTGTACAGTATATATTCCGTTATTTTTGAAATGGTTTATTTTTCGAAAATGTTTGGTTTTAACAACTATCAAATTACGTAGAAACCGAAAACAGCTACAGATTATTATTGTCTCACTTGCATGTCAGTTTCGCAGTTAGTTTATTGGAAGATTTGTGATTCTAAAAATGATTAAAAAAATATAGAAACATTTTTAAAATTTACTACTGTAGTACTGCAAATACAAAATGTAGGCTAGAAATTAGGCCCACTGTATGGGCTTCAGTTATAATACAGGATGTTGATATGGAAGCTCGTCTAGGCCTCTAGACTTACAAACTGTAGGCTAGACCTTAGGCCCACTGTATGGGCCTCAGCTATAATATACAGTATGTTAATATGGTAGCTCGTCTAGGCCCCTAGAAAACATTTGTCAACACTTTTACACTTGACATTTGTGATTCAAAAATAAAATAATTTAAGCTACATTAGGCCTAGAATAAAAATGGAATTGGAGAAATATCAACACGCGAAAACCTCAATAAAGTAGTTAATATCAAATCATTCTGTATGCGAAAATATGGCCATTTACAGTTTCTTTCTAAATTTCTAACCTAAATAAGTTACAAATACTTTGCTGAAATATAATTTCTATCTTTTTACTTCATATTTTTTACAATATTTGCAAATAGTAAAATAACAAAATTGTTCCCATAGCTATATTGGATGGAGAGTTTATTGATTTGAAAACACTAGAAAATTGCCAACTTGATTAATCATACTATTACATTTTAACAGGTGTTCCTCATTTATCTATTTCATTTGTGGTAAGATTCCATTTCTTTAAATTTTGCATGCTACAAATTATATAGTAATTAAGGAACCTTGTCAATAGATTTTATGGATTTTCCAATTTGACTAAAATACCATTTTACAATAATTTCGCTCTTATGAAAGTTTTGGAACATTAGTATTATAATGTGATGATTATCATTGTCAACCTGAACGTTTCCACAGCCGTGTAAAGGCTATATTCTCTATATTCAGTGTTTTCTTTCTCTGGCACTGTTTTAGTAATGAATTAGTGAGCTGTGGCGATGATGTTAGATTACTTATAATAAATTTGAATAAACTGTATACTTACCGTCCAACCTCCATCTTTCCTCATGTCACAGTACAAACTAAACTCTCCATCACATGACTGTATCACATATTCACCACTATCAGCAGAAGGATTATTTTGTAAAATGTCACCACAGTCCCTCATAAAACTCTTTAAAAAAAGTTTCTGATATAAAAAAGATCACTGATATATAGGTAAAATGAAGTGTTAGGATATATAAAATTATTTATAGTTTTTGCCTAGTTTTCTCATTTATAGATTAAGATCATTTTAGTCGCATGCAACGCGACTATACAATAATAATGATAATGATAACGATAACGATAACCATAACGATAACCATAACCATAACGAAAATGATAAAGATAACCGACAACCGATAGACGATAGACGAAAGACGAAAGACGACAGCCGACAAACGAAAATCGACAATCACAACAACAACAATAATAATATACCACATTTATTTATTTGTATCTCATTATTACTTTGTTTTGTTTTATTTTGACTTAATTTGTGCTACTTAGTTTTGTTATTTTTGTATTTTATAAGTAATGATGGAGTAAGAGCAGTTTTCTGTTTGGGCTCATGCCTATTACTTGCTCCTGGCAAGATGAATTGTAAAATGTACTTTATGAACTTTTGCCGAATAAATATTATTATTATTATTATTATTATATAGCGCCCTTTTCATGAATAAATATGCTCAAAGGCGCTTAACAAATAGTTCATTCTTATATAGCGCATTGTTAGAAGCAATGCGCTGCACATTTTTACCCCGGTCATTTTTTGGATCAAACACGTATAGAAACATACTTCCATGATATTTGCAACTAGTACTTAGCGCAAGGTTGTGTCTTCATCTAACCGGTACCGCCCATTTATACACCTGGGTGGAGAGAGGCAAATGTAAGTACTATCTTGCCTAACCACGATCTCACGATCAGTAATCCAACGCCCAATTCACTGCGTCACACGCCCCTATAACTCTATGGCACACTATGTCGGTCGGTAGATGAACTCAAATTTGCGCACCCTACTGCATATGGCATTGTTCTAGTCAATGTTTAGTTTTTAATGTGGGCGATCTGAATGATATCGGTGTCGTTGACTCCAATAGAACTCTCCCTCCTATTACTTTAATAGATTTTCTTTGTTTCATCCATACACATGAAACAACGAAACCGCAAGATTTTATTTCAATTCTTTGAGAAAAGAGCTTGTATCTATAGAGGAAATTCAATTTCAAATTGCAAAACTAATATAATGGGCAAACATTTGATGTGAACTTTCATATAGAATGAATGAAGATAGAAGTTTGCAAAATTGTATACTTACTTTTGGAATTGGTGCCCAGGACCTGAAGGAAAATACCATTAATTTGTAATTAATATACAACAATTAGACAATTACAGTAAAACAAATTAAATGCAAAGTCTAAATCTGATTGGCTACAGATTTACAAACTTTATTATTGAAACATCTGTAAATCTAATAACAATTTGTAATAATGTTGATGTTTAGTTGAATCATAATATCACTGGAATTGTTCAGTTCATCAGTACACTAATCAGTTATGATATACTTATATCACTCACCTTTTCGATGTAACAAAATTCATGGGCTTTGTTTTTTTCAATTGTTGCTTTTTCCATTTCCATTCGCTGCCAGCTGATTTGACACACACGATCTTTCTGGTTATAGTTAACCGACAAGCAATAACATTTGTCGGAACATTCCAGCAAACAATTTACACGGCTGATATTTTTCAACTCGTAACTCCAACCTTCAAGAGTCTGCTCTCGGATAACTGTATAGAATGAATTGCTCGAAAGATCACTGATGACAAAAGGCAAAAAAAAAGACAACCAAAATAGTAGGCATTCTGACGTTTTTAGAAATACGTATTGACCAATGAAACTAATTTGCCGATAGAAGCTCTTGAAGTAATTTGTAATTGTTTTTCTGTATAACTAAATTGGCAAGGTTTCGTGACACTGATATATTTACGATGCTTAGAAAACGGCGCTTACGCTGGTCTGGTCATGTTGTTCGGCTGGAAGATTACCGTCTACCAAAAAAATATTTTCTACGGTGAACTGGCTGATTCACCTCGACCACGCACGTCCAAAAGTTTGCTTTAAAGATGTTATTAAGCGTGATCTGTTTTCTTTTAATATTCCCACTGGTTCTTGGGAAACTCTCACCTCCAACTGAACATCCTTGCGTTCTAAATTAGTAACTGGTCATCAATAATTATCTCCCAATGTATATGTTGCTGAATGTGAAAGGCTTCGTAGTATTCGTCACCAATAGAGTAGTTTAAAACCTAATAGCAGATGTTTATAAAATAACTGTATATACAAATATTTTAACAAAAAAATGAACTCAACAGAACTTATCCGTAGCAGAGAAGTACTTGGCTTAGTTAAATAAAATGTTTACTCGAGGCTATCGTCTGGCATGACGGGATTGGATATTGATAGTAATTTCTACGAAATATAGAAAATTGTCAAGAAACAAAAAATGATGCTCTTAAACAGCCCCTTTGTTCAACATATTACATATTCAACTGTAATTTAGAGCAACAAATAGTCAAATTATTCAACCGTTTAGTTTGTCTTTTTATAAGTGAAAACAGTGTGTTTTTCTTTTTTCTCTACATTAACTTTTTAAAACAACATGGCCTAACAAAATCTTATTTTACTAATCTTATTTTTTTATGTTCTTGGTTGCACCGTTAACCTATGTACTGACTTAATTACATTACTTTATGTTTGAAACAGCCATTTTGCATTCATTAATTGCATTCGTTAACACAGGGATTAATAATTAGAAGGACTTTAATTGATAATTTCTTTTGTATTCGTGTTGATTTTCCCATTAGGTTTAGGAACTAACGTAAAAATATGTTTCTTCTTGGCTTTAGACCGCACAATATGTGGTTTAAGACATATAGTGGATTGATTTACATGATATAAAAAGTAAGATCTGTTTATTACCATTAGTAATATTCCGATCAATTTTGAAAATTAGTTACCATTTCATAAATGAGCCATGGTTTCGTTTTTACAACTTAACTTTAACTGCCGACTCTTTCAATAACCTTAACGTAAATTAAAATCGGTGATTGGTCAGATTTATTAATTTTTGTAGATATAATATTATCTATATTTTTTGTTCGTTTATACGCATATTATTTTTTTTGTCTTTTGTGGGTTTTCCACTTTTATTTCATCATCATCATTAAAATTGTTTCATTCATTATGATTTTTACATTTATACATCTTGTTTTTGTCTTGTGCGGGGTCGTCCCACTTTTATAATAATTCTCTGTTTTATATGTATATATATTATATATAACAATAAAGGTACATTTGTAACAATTAAATATTTGTATGAATATTTCTCTTTCTATTATATTTTACTACGATTTTTACAGTGTTAAAAGTAGATAAAATGCAGGCATATTTACATAAAAAGATGATTGATTTCAATATAAAATCATATGCTTTTATTTACAATTTTAAAGAAGATGTTATTAAAATATAAAGATAAACATGATAATAAAAGACTATATAAGCTGTCATTAAAATCATACTTATAAAATCTTGTTCGTGTTCGGGTAGAGAGGCTATAAACTCAGAGGAGGAATATAAAATATCCTCCATTGTCACCAAGACAAAAAGGATGAGATAGAAAAAGAGGATTGCAAAAGTTGAAAAATAGATAATAAGGAAGATAGCATGGAATGATATATTTAATGAAAACCATAAGGTTAGAGTCCATACACTGTGCAAGTTCAATATACCATGTTGGCCCTGTGTGTATGTGAGACGCTTCATACCCGATGTCATCTTATTACAATACTACTACTGTATACAATTTGTAATTGAGAAATAAATTAAAAGAGTATTGCATTTTAGAAAATATAAAAAAAAAACACTTCATACAACTTATATTCATGCTATCAATTGTAGCAGAGTTTTCTTTTTTGCATCTCATTTACGTTGTGCCTTAATTAAGTTACACATAATGTTAATTTTCTATCAGATTTTTCTCTTCAGCAGTGAAAAGAATCCAGATCTTTTTTATCATCTTTATCTTTTCTTTCAGCATTGAGTATTATGTGCACCATGTATATACAGAATAAAAACAGAGAAATCATTTCATTTACAATATTGTTTTTTGTTCCTGTAACAATTTTAAACCAAGTAATATTATCTTCAGCTGGAAAGCAATTAGCCAGCACATCTTTAAATTTGTGCCATGTCCATTGAATGGCATTGCATTCAAACACCATGTGCTGTTCACTTTCTATCTGATTTATACAATTGTCACATACATTGTTTTCTGTTAAATTCCATAGTTTTTTACACGGAAATATACGATGTAGGAGTTTAAAGTTGAATTGAGCAATTTTAACTATAATGTTTCATCTTGTATACCTTATTACTTTATTTATTTATTCCAATCTATCTACGTTATTTAGTTAACATTCCCATTTTCTTTGTGAACCTGGTTCACTGAAATGTTTGTTTATAACATTTTTATAGTAGATAGATACTTTAATGTTCTTATGCAACAATGAATCATTATTCCCTACAACTTGATTATTTGGATTGTCTTTTCTAATCATTTCTTTCCACACATTTGGTATGGCATTCATAAGCTGTAAATATTCAATTAAACCATTATGTTTTTTATACAAATTTGGAATTCTTTCACCTGCAGTCATTTTCTCCTCCAAACCTTTCTTAATATAACCATTTTAATCTTCATTTATAATGGAACCTATAACGCCGTGTAACCTATTAGCCAGAGTATGAGCCATTATTTTATAATCCACATTAAGTAGTGTTATTGGCCTCCAATTGTTTAAAGGCGTTTTGCTTTGCCAAAATACACAAATCATGCCAAAAAACACAAATCTGCTTTGCAAAAATACGCAAATCATACCCAAATACGCAAATAGAGGGTGCTATGCTTTGCCAAAATACACAAATCATCCCAAAATACGCAAAAAATTTCGGCAAAGCAGATTTGCGTATTTTGGTATGATTTGTGTATTTTGGCAAAGCATAGCGCCCTCAATTTGCGTATTTTGGCATGATTTAGGTATTTTGGCAAAGCATGGCGCCTACAATTTGCGTATTTTGGCATGATTTGCGTATTTTGGTAAAGCATAGCGCCCTCAATTTGCGTATTTTGGCAAAATTCTTGCGTATTTTGGCAGGGTATTCACCAACCCTAATGTTATTATGGGAGTATGTTCCCGTACATGTTTGATCCAAGATGACCGGCGGGTAATAATTTATGCAGCGCATTGAGAGCTTGCTTATTGCGCTATATATTATATATGAACTATTATTAATATTTTGTTTATGCTGATTTTGGTTTGGTTTTGGTTTGGATACATTTTTTCAAAAATAATTTACTTATTATTTAGTTGAATTTAACCATTTATTATTTCATTCTATAAGTGAAAACATTATTGTTTCGGGTTTATTTTCTGCGGAAGTAATTGACTTGGTAAAAACTACAAAATGGCATATTCAAAGTCCGATTTATTAATATTCATTTTTCAAGTTTTTTATAATCTTTATACTGAATAGTTTTCACGCTTCTGCTTTAGCCAGGTACGTCCCAAGAGGACTACTCATTCAGAAGCTAAAGCAGGCAGCAGTTATAGTTCTAGAGGCCGACGTTGTTGGTACTTTGTAAACTAGTGACGGGTCATGCTAAAATTACAAACCCCCAAAGCACGTCTGGGAGAAGAGAGTCTGTCAACATAGGCCAGTATTATAATAATTCACTGTCAAATAATAATTAAAACATTATTTCTGGTATTTACAATAAGTCCCATTGACTGTCAATCTAGACCAGATCAAAACAGTCCATACAGTAATAGTAAAGTGTTTGATTGTAATAGAATACAATTTGTTGACACTTGAAGCATCTAGACTTGATGAAGTTACCCCCAGACTTGACCTTAAAGCAATAAAATAAACTAAAGTGACAGAAATTGAGTCTGTTTAGATGAATAAAGTATATTATTTAGACATCATTATTTAAATTATTTAATAAGCATATCATATTTTACAGATTCAGTATTTTTTATTTTTTTATTTCAATTGCACAATTATGATATATCAAAGTATAAATTCTTGTTGTATTTTACTTCAAATACGAAAGTCACTTCTGTAACAAAAAAATAATATTTATTCATGTATAAAAACAGAAAAGAAACGTTTAATTATAACCCAAAAACCATTGTCTGACAGACAAGTATTTTTTGCTTTAAATTACATTTTTTCAGTTAAATAATTGTTAATGTAAATAACTATTATGTGACAATAACATGACACAATCAAAAACAAATTTGAAATAAAAAATATTTTTCAGGGGGACGATTATATTTAAAACTGTTACGTCAACAAGCGAGCAGCGTTTTGTAAGAAATATTTCTTATGATCGACGCGAAATGAAGGTATGCACGATAGAGGGCGTCATTTATGTAGCTACAAACCAAGATGGCGGCGCCCATAGGTGATAGAGATGGTGGGAAAACGGATGATTTGTATTCAATACTAAACGCAAGAAAAGATGTAATTTTTATATTTAAATACATTTTTGCATGTAGATTTTGTCAAGTTTGACTTGATAAATTAAAAGCTAGGCCTAGCCTAGGCCTAGAGTCGTTTTGTTTAGTGGAGATAATGTGTGTGCACTATCCAGCCAGAACAGAGACTCTCTCTCTCTGTAATTGTAACTGTAGCCTGCCTAGGAGGCCCTAGATAGCGTCTGTGTATGAGACCTCTGACTAGGCCTAGGTCTATATTACAACTCAGCTTAGGCCTATCACTAGTAGTATTCCTAGTCCTCTCTATTTCTGAGTTGAACTTCTAGGTGCTCGAAGGCCTAGCCTAGCCTAGGCCTGGTTTGATTACTTTTAGTTTACCCTATCACACAGTCATGTTAATAATTATAATTAAGGATTATTAGAATTGATAGTTTGTTTCTCAATACGAAAAGCAGTTGTTGTGTTATGTATGGTTAACGAACAATGACCTCATTAGTGTAGTATAAAGTTTTACATAATTTTTACTTATAAGAATAAGACATAATTTATTTTACGCCGTGGCTAAAGATACGGTACCGTATTCTAACTTCTGTTTACTAAAGGTACGGTAAAATTGCATTACGTCATAGCCAACCAATGGGGTGCTGGTACGTGTGTGACGTCATCGTATAAGGACTTTGGATTTTTTTTCATATCGCGTCTCTGTTGTTTTGTGTAGAGAATTCCTATCGGCGGCGCCAGGCTGCGTGGGTGTGTGTGCGCTGCAGATGAGGGTTTTATTTTTATTCCAAATGGCCTATTTATGCCTATATTTTTTATTAAACTTTGTTTACAATGGTGACCATAAACAACAAGCAAATGCAGACAATAAAGGGGCCCTCAAATACTATGATTTTGACAGTAGCCCCAGGCTAACGAGTCACAGAAATCAGCGCACACATGCAGCTGGCCCCAGCCTGGCATCGCTTTCCCTACACAAACAAACTCATATAATGAGGTTATAGTAGGCGTAGTAGGCCTAGCCTAGGCCTCTTTTGAAACGGTTTTCTGTATTCTAGAATTAAAATCAACATGTTTTGGCTTTTCAATAATAATAACAGACGTAGGCTACATTTAGTTTTTGTCACACACGATGGCGATAATAGCGATAAATAAAGCATAAAGAAAATGCGGTTGATCACTGTTTTCGCGATATGAAAAAAATCCACAAAGTCCTTATACGATGACGTCACACATGTCCCAGCACCCCATTGGCTGGTTATGACGTAATGCAATTTTACCGTACCTTTAGTAAACAGAAGTTAGAATACGGTACCGTATCTTTAGCCACGGCGTTTATTTTAATGCCATTTTATATAGGCATCTGAAGATGAGCTTAAGTCATCTTATCGACGTCTGTGTATGTTATACCATCCTGACAAACACATGAACTCAACAGATAAAGAAGCTGCAGAAGTGATATTCAACAAAGTGCAAAAGGCTTATGCAAGTACGTATTACGTTAGACTATTCTTTTGCTTGAATATAATTGCACGGCAGATCTGTCATCGTACTGGTTATACAACAATCAAAAACCTTTTAAGTTTTATTATTCAGTATAGGCTGCCCAGTTTTATGTTATACAGGCTGGATTCGTACCTTACTTTTTTCTAGCTCCTTCCTATGCTAATGTCATTTACTATTATTGTTATAATTTTATAATAAAAGAAGAAATGAATATAAATTTGAATTGAGTTGAATTGAAAATATTTACTGTCTATTACTGTACGTGATAACACATTCAGTCTTACTGAGACTTTCAGAGATATTCATAGTTTTTATAACAGCAAAAACATTAATAAATAAAAAATACGAACATTTTAATAGCAATTAAATAGTCTGCTGAAGAACAAGAAAAAGAATGTAATACTAGTATATATTATTTGGTTTTTAAAAATAATTTCTTATTAAAGTCTTAAATTTCTACATACAAAGATTGTAAAGGAATATGTTGTAGCATTTATACTCAACAGACTCAGTAATAGATTTAACATTGATCTGAGATATATCTGATTCATGTGATATTTTATAGTCCCTACTGCTACATGATAGATTAAGCTGTGATTGTGTTAAAGTTATCTGTCTAAAAGTAATATCAGTAGTATTAATCAATTATTTTGTATTTATTCCAACCAACCATTCTGTAGTTCTAAACGACCCACAGAAAAGAGCAATTTATGACATATATGGAGAGAAAGGTCTTGAGGCAGAATGGGATGTTGTGCCACGAACGAGGACACCGCAAGAGATAATGGAAGAATTTGAACGATTAGAACGTCAAAGAGAGGAGCGACGATTACAACAAAGCACCAATCCTAGGGTACTTTCAAAGTTTGGCTTTCACTTGATTTTTAAATTTTAAAGATGTGTGATGTGCCCAAATATGGTAGTGATATGCCCAAGTATGGTAATGATATGACATCATCATGTCCATTATGGGCATATCACATTTGTTTCTTCACATAAAATATGATAGTGTAGATGGAGTTTAACAGATTCAAGATATAACAGGGCAACTGTTATCAGTTTTTCAGGTTTCAATATACACCCTTGATACTAAATTAATCTTCCTATCACGTAAATTTATTTGTTTAATCCATGTTTAAAGCTTGCTTTTCTCTTGTTTTAAATTTTTTTTTTATTTTGGTGTTGTACTCTAAGTATAACCTATTAAGTGTCTAGTGGAGTCCTTCCAGTGGTGAATTGGCCAGTACACCGGTAGGGATCCAGTCAAGTCGCCCCATCGCAAAGTCGCCCCATACAAAGTCGCCCAATACAAAGTCGCCCCATCGCAAAGTCGCCCCAAAACAAAGTCGCCCCGGCACAGTCGCCCCATTACAAAGTCGCCCCATCGCAAAGTCGCCCCAACGCAAAGTCGCCCAAACGCAAAGTCGCCCCAACGCAAAGTCGCCCCATCGCAAAGTCGCCCACGGTTTTATTTCGGAAGTGCCGCCGCTAGTAGTACGCTGTTTTAATCATTATAGCGGTTGCGTTTGATATCGATTGCGTTGTTACTTTGGTCGCGCTAAATGTCGTATACATTATAATGTTTATCCTATTATATACATAATTTGTGTTTTAATTTTTATTTTACAGGTTTTAATGGAGTGATGTGCTTTTTAAAAATCATTAAAAAATAGTCCCTTGTTTGAATTGAAAGTTCTAAAAAGATTTCGAAAAGATTATCCCTGATTTATAGTTTCGAAAATGTTAATTTAATATGATTTTAAAATTAGTTACCAGAGCCACAATTACGAATCTTTCTTCAACCTACTCGTGGATACCAGCTCATTTTTTAGGGATAATATAATAAGTGTATAAATAGTAGGCCTTCGTATATTTACAGTAGTTAAAACAATAACAGCGTTGTAAGACAATAAATGTTATATAGGCTACTTAGGCCTATTGATCATTTGGCATTTATTGACAAGTTATGTGTCTATAGTTATTTAATTTTAATTATGACTTTTCAAAATGAAGAAATAAAAAAAAGGGGATTTCTTCGCCGATATGATCGTTTTACACATGCAGGTATTTTAGTAAAATTAAAACGCTACATTTTGACCATGGAAAAGCCATCGTATGATTATCGTGTGCGTGTTTTTAAAAAGGGGAATCCCCGACGGGCAGCAGAAAGACGTAGCAGCTGTGAGAAGGAAACAGATACCAGAAGGAGCAGCTCCGATTGGTTTCAGAGAATGTTTCAGATTGCGAGTCGCTTTTTATTCAACAGCAGAATGATCATTTTATTGAAGAAATTCTTTTCAACCCTTTTGGTTATAGAACATTCTAATTATCATGCCTAATAAATATCCTCATATCGGGTGTTTATTTAATTTTAATAAACAAGACAGTGAAGAGGCACGGAATAATACGTACACGGACGTACGACGAATACACACATGCACGTCATCATTTACGACATATAGTGGCGATATGATGCAATTTTATAATGGATATACTGATGGGATTGCATTTCCAGGCTTATAATCAATGTTCATTGTAATACTATGTATATAATAGTAAACTGAATGTTTATAAATAAATTGTTTTACCTAATTTGTTGCATATAAAAAATAAAAGACACAGACGTACTAGCCTACGTTCCCTATAAAATATTTCACATTTAAATTTATGTACTGTTAAATGACATTATGCTGAATAATAGGCTTACTATAATCTTAAACTATGTTTACAAATTGTCATTTTTAAGGCACACATCTTTCTCTCATCATAGACCTCAGTGTAAAATAAAAACAAAAATCAATTATTAACATAGGTCTAATAATAATAATATTCATCGACCAAAGTAAAAATAATCTATCGTATAACATCATTTTATCGCGACCAAAATTAAACGCCACCGATTTCGAACGCGACTGATATCATCGTAAAACTCCGACGGGGTTTCCCCACCTTCAGACGGTGCGTTGTAGTGCGACAACGGCGGAGTAATTACGGGGGTTTCCCTCTCTGGTGAGAGCTAGCACTTTAGTGCGACCGCGGAGTGATTAGTTGGGGGCTTCCTCTCTGATGATTGGGGAGCGTGCCGATCATGTGACCTGAGACTACATGGCGGGGCTTCCCCTGTTATGCCTACACGTTCCGTGTTATTTTGTGTATCATTGCGACATTTTACGCACTTTTAAACTATTTTTTTACGTTTTGGGGCGACTTTGCGATTGGGCGACTTTGTGTTGGGGCGACTTTGCGATGGGGCGACTTTGCGTTGGGGCGACTTTGCGATGGGGCGACTTTGCAATGGGGCGACTGTGTCAGGGCGACTTTGTTTTGGGGCGACTTTGCGATGGGGCGACTGTGTATGGGGCGACTTTGTATGGGGCGACTTTGCGATGGGGCGACTTGACTAGCATCCCACCGGTACTGCATTCTTTAACATGCACATGAGCACACAGAACCAACACCTTGTAGACGATGCGTTATCTACAAGGAAACCTACGTGTTTCACTGTCTAGCTCATAACACAGTGACACAGTTTAGCTGACCACGCTATATGCTGCTCTTTTATTGTTTGGTCCTGCGCTCATTTTATAGGCATGATTACTGTAGGTTGGCATTATTTAACAGTATTTTGATGCAATAATGGCCGATTGACCAACCCCTGTAATGTCTTGAAGTCTGAACCCTGTATTGTCTTGAAGTCTGAACCCTGTATATGTTAAAGTTTAATTTTAGCAATGCAATGTAATATTCAAGATTGGGAGAATCATGTAAAATGTATTGTTGAATTAATTTACTAATGTTCTATCTTTTGTGTGCCAAAATGTTTGCTTGGATCCACCTATACAGTGTCATTCTTTGTATCATTAAACATTTTGTATTAAATTGTTTTTTGTTCAGGGGATAATAAGTGTTGGTGTTGATGCC
Source organism: Antedon mediterranea (assembly GCF_964355755.1). NCBI lineage: Eukaryota > Metazoa > Echinodermata > Crinoidea > Comatulida > Antedonidae > Antedon > Antedon mediterranea. The sequence continues at coordinate 26,736,392 of NC_092672.1, forward strand.
ACTGATGTCTTTGACTATTACCTTGATCCTGAAGAAGAAAGGTAACTTACTCATACAATATCAACTTTAAATCTATTTATTAATGTTAGGGTTATTATTATTATTATGTTATTTATATAGCGTATTCCACAACCAATGCGCTGTGGACTTTATGGATGTTACAATTCCAAGAACATGCCTCTCCAGTGGCTGTGGTGCGAGCCAGTACACCGGGGTAACCACCTACCTATGGTTTATAGTCCTTAACCGAGAAGACACGCTTTACCACTAGAACCATGGATCAAGTGAGGCTCGAACACAGGCCGATATTATGGCTATGGGTTCCACTGTCTTAACCGCTCGGCCATTTACTCCCAAAAGAAAATGGAATTTTTATTTGATCAGGATTAATTCCTTAACATGAAATAGGATTTTAATAATTTAATAACCCCTTCGCCTATTTAATTTAAAATTAACTACCCTTATTTCATCTTCAGGGCTACAATGTACCATACTACAAAAGCAACTAGTACTGAAAATATTCCTACACCATTTTATCTCAATACTCATTGAATGAAGTATTAATATTGATCCCAACCCAGACTAGTCCACCATGAATCTATACAATATTTTTAATTGTTTAATGCAATCATGTACATGGAATGCGTTTAATTGAATCAATTCATTTGTTTTTTATAATCATTTAATAAGTTGATAAATTTGATAAATTAAATCTTGAATGTTTATTTCAGGTCATTTCCAAGCATTGAGATAAACAGTATGGCAATAAACCAATCAATAGACTGCCCACTAACGACCTCTGACACAGCAACACTTACAGGAAGCCTGACCACACGGAATGGCAATGGATCGGGAGAGATATCTACATCATTCCGTAGGGTTCTGTCATACCAATCTTGGGGAGAAGTAAGTATTATTTGTTCAGTTTATTTTACTATTATAATACAATATTAAAAAGGTATTTCATTATTGATATTATAACACACCTGATTGTATTCTTGCGATTTGATTGGTTAATTACGCATCACATGTCATTTGGAATTAGCCCTACCTAATTGAAAAGTGATATCTAATGGTGATAATTAAATCACTCTAATGCACGTTGTTGACTGATCGCTTGCCATCTGTAACTGTTCTACTCCGCAACTAAATTTAGAACAGTGACTTTTTTAAAGGCCTAGCTTCCCAGCCTAGCAATGCATTCATCAATGATTTACAATCGATAAATTGAATAAAAGTAGGTGTGATATAAACAACATAAATGGAGAGAATATTTCTTTCAATAAAAATTAACTGCTTTATTTTCAACTTGGCTCTGCCTTGTTTAAATTAGAATCAACTTAAGAAATATTCTCACCATTCAACTCATAAACATTCATTGTTTGTATAATAATTTATTTAAAACTTCATGGCCCATAGACATATTAATAAGAACTATTATACAGATATTGCCTGCTTAGAGGTGAAATATAAGATTTTACATCCCCAAGGGAATGATATTATGTTCGAGGGAATATATATTTCCCAGAGAACATAATATCATCCCAAATGGCGATATCTGTTATATTACATAGGCTCATAGCCAACAACAAATAGAATATCTGCTGGGTCGGGTAGCTAGGCCAGGCCTCCTTTTTTTTATTGTATGTGTTATCAAGCTGCCTAGATACCGTACCTTGCGAAGAATAATATACAGATAATTACTAATTAATGATTCCTTGGCAATAAAATATTCACTAGCCTAGGTTTTTTAAATAATAACAGAATAATTTCCATCAATAAGCCTACATTAATAATAATAATATTATCAGGTAGGCCGAATATATAATAATTCGTCTTCTTCGAGCCGAATCACCGGATGTTCAGTGCGTCGCACGCGTACCGGTTACTACTGTGAGTATTAACCAATCACAAACGGTCTTTCATCACATCTAGGGAGGACTAATAACAAATGAGGGCTATGTATGCATAGTTTAAATAGTTTAGTTGATTAATTTCTTCAAGCAAGTTTCGTGGCGCAGCGCATGAAGCGTTGTCTTGTGATGGAGTGACAATTTCATCGCGAGTTCAAGACCCAATAGATGACTTTTGTTTATTTATCGGCAGACGCGAAAATTTGCTGGATTTTATATGTTTAATGACAGGGACACGATAATTACGCGGAAATTACTCAGTCAATATCATCGTACTCGAGGATACAAATTATATGATTTACGATCCTCGCAGCGGTAGTCATGTCATGCAGTTTTAACCAATCACGTTCACGAATTTACATAGGCTATGTCATATAGTCAAATCAAACACAGTCACAAATCGACAAGCATTCCATTATGGAAAAGTACCACCAAATTTATGTACTGTTTGTTTATCTTCAGGTTCAAGTTACAGGTGGAAATGGTCCTCAAGTTGGTCTTAAAGTCTTCAAAAATTTTAATCGTAGAAGGTTGGTTTGGTTAATCATCATAGTTTGCTTCATGAATATTATGATACCTTTTTTTGGCCTACTGTGTATGGAACAAGGGTGTAGACTCCAAAATTTGACAAGATCTGGATCCATGCAGTTCACTATTTTGGATCCATTGTCATTTTCACTCCCTCGTTGTTCTTCATCATCATCATCTCTCTTTCATATTTTATTTTCTATATTTTTTATAGCTTTTTCAAACACATAAAAATTAATAAAATAACATTTTGAATAAGCCATTTTGTAATTTTAATAAAGTTAATCACTTCAGTCTTTGTCATGTATGTATTTTATTTTCTATATTTTTATAGTTTTGGTACAATGTCTGGAATATGTCAACTTACACCTCATGGCTTTTTAGCTCCAGCACTCATTACAGGTAAATCATTTATAATTGTATATATACAGTATCTGAAAGTTTGACCAAAAATCTTTTCTTTTTTTTTTACACTTGACTACATTTGTAGAATTTGATTACATTTGATAACAATTCAAATTCATCCTCTCCAAAAAAAATGGTATAGTAGCTCTGTGGTTTTCATGCTATAGTTGATGGCCAAGCGTTAAGGCAGCGGCGTCGCAAACCATAGCTATACAATCGGCACAGGTTCAAGGTGTTTTGTATGATGAGTGTAAATTTCTGAATATTTGTAGGTGTAATGTATGAAGTGTGTTTTTATATGTTATACAAATAATTAATGTCTTCCGATGTGAAAGGAGTTTTAATATAGAGAAGAAAGCTATTACCATGCGTTTTACTATTTTGTAGTCGTAGCCAGGCAGTTAGACAAACATACAATCGGCTACGTAACATGGAAATGGGGAATGCAGTCAGCCATGACGTCTATGTTGATACGTGACACGCCAAACACACGACTTGTCTGTCAGTTACAAGTTAGTATATGGTTTTAGTCAATTTGTTCCTCTATGACGCGTTACACTTGATAAATAGAATATACACTAGGTGTATTTTATTAAAGACAATATTCCAAAGTAGTCCTTAATAGATGGATACATTTATTTAATTTAATATTGATGTATTTGTACTACACAAACAGATAAAAATAAAACTGACGAGTCACTATAAATCAAGGAGCTCCATGTTGTTGTTATTGTCCTTCAAACACATACAAATTAATAAAATACAGTTTTCAATAGGCCATTTTGTAATTTTAATAAAGTTATAATCACTTCAGTAGAAGAAAAAAACATATATTTTCACTTATAAAAAGACAAAATAAATGGTTAAATTCAGCCAAAAAACCTTGAAGCCAATTTGACTTTTTTTTTTATTGAAATTAAATTTTTTCAACTAAATTTTTTTTTTCTGATCCAATTTTTGGTCTAATTGAATATTAACTATATTATGTGAAATTAAAATGGCATATTTTCAACAACAAATATTGTTTTTTGAGTGATACTATATCTTTAACAATTTACTTAAACATATATTTTGTTACAGCTTGGTATTCCATCAACATTTGCAAGTGTTAACCTAGTCAAGAAGTTTGAAAGGGATGAGGCGAAATTAAGTGTTTCTGCAAAGTAAGTACAGTCAACTCTCCCAATAACGGACACACTTGGACTATGGTGGAATATGTCTGGTTTTCCAAAACATTTTGGTATTCTGAATGGTTTAAAACAAGAATTTGGGTCAAGATACTGTAGTTTCCAGTTTTTAAAGCTCTCTTTAAAAAAATGTGAACCTTTTATCTTGCATCAAATTATTTTTACCATTGCACTCATAAACATTCATTATTTGTATACTATTACAATACTGTATGTATGTTTTATTCTTGAAAGGGCTGGAAGTTTTGGTGCTATGTTTGAATATGGTATTGAGAAGAAAATATCACAGCACAGTCGATTAGGGGCAAAGGTCACAGTAGGTGTACCTGTTGGAGTAGCAGTTAAAATAAAGTAAGTCACAAAACAATTAAGATTACATTTAAATGGTCGCACTCCGTCCCTCTCCAACTAACCAATCATCTTTCAAAATAGATTTGCACCAATTTTTTTTTTTAATCCTTCTTAGATAGTTATGATTGCAAAATATATTTTTATATACACAGTATGTACCTTTTTCTAACTATTTCAAATTTGTTTTCTTTTCAGATTAAACCGAGCAAACCAAACGTTTGTTTTTCCAATTCATTTATCTCAGGAAATCGCACCGAATGCTATTTTCTACGGAACTGTTTTACCAATTGCTGTCTATTGGCTTGTAAAAGTCATTATTGTCAATCCATTCTTGGCGAAAATGAAAGAAGAGTAAGTAGTAAAGTTAATTTTCTACAGTTGTGCTATCCATGCCATCACCTCCATTCCAGGAAAGGCATATTTCCTTTATTTGTGAAAACTGTACAACTATTTATAAATCTACCATCCATAACATAACATAATTTTTAATGTCTACAAAAAATGTGTAGCAAAATGTACTAAATCAAAGATGTTAGTCCTTACACAGGTGTAGTTAAATGTTGGAATATACAGTACTTTGGTCTTCCTCACCCAGTACTTTTTTCAGTTCAAAAAATTGAGGAAACCATGGGATTTAATACTTTCATTATTGACATTATCTAAGATAATAGTACTAGCCTGAAACGTTGTCTTCTATCTCTTCATAAACTAAAACAGACCAATTTATTTAGGACCGAATTCTGTGGTCAGTAATTCTTTTTGTTGCCATCTGGTCACAGAGAAGTCGTCATGAATTCACTTATTAGATGGTGCCTGTCTATTGGACGGGTAAACTGATGGGAATTTTATTTTATTTAGTAGTGTTACAATGCATGATCACTTGACCAATCAAAATTCATCTATAAAAATAATTGATGGTTTTATTGATAGTTTTATTGATATTTCAGAGATATACAAAAGAAAAGGGAGGAGAATGCTAGTACCTCAAACGAAAAGAAAAAAGAATCAGAAACTGAGGTAAATTAGTTTGAGTACTATACTCTTCTGTTATTAACTTGAAAACTTATTGTATATTAAACAAGAAAAATTATTATTTTTATAATTCTGTCAGGTTCGTTTGATGACTGAAATTGTGAAAAGGATCATAGAAACGGAGCAAGCTGTGGGAGGTCTAATAATTATTCGTGCTTGGTATGGAAAGCTTTTAGTGGAAAATTCCATGACTGCTGGTGGAGAGAATAATGGAGTTCGTAGTGATGTCATTGATGTTACAGTACCTTTGCAAAGCCAGGTGAAAGATTCCAGGTTAATTCTTACAGACGCATCAAAGGTTAGTAATATACATTATGCCATAACCTGAGGGTGGTCAAGGTTCATGGAATGTACCATTTTCTGGTAGGGATGTCCAATATGCCTTAACCAAAGACACTGTGGAGCTCTTCATTCAAACATGTTACCTCTAAAATGTCTCGAAACGAAATGCGTGTTGGTTGCTCTAAGGTTCTTGGAATGTACCATACCATTGTCTTATAGGGTATTTGAGTTGTAACACTCTTCACAGAGATTTAAAAATTCAATTTCGGTTTATCCATGTAAGTGGCACTTGCTCCAGGATTCTTGTAATTTACCATTGTCTGATAGTGTTGTTGAGGTAATGTGTATTCCAGTTGTAACAATCCTTCACAGAGACAAGTAATTGAATGTTAGTTTATCCATGTAAGCATCCATCAACACCACTTCTGGTTTGTGTAGTTTTTGTTTCCGTGTTGTTTAATGTGTAATTCTTGTTATCAACTGAAGAATCATAGTTGAAAATGGAAGCTTGTAGACACACAATTGCAGAGAGCCTGGCCATTAAACTAATTACCATAGTGCAGTTTTTAGATGCAATATAAATAACAGTTATTGCATCCAATATAGGTTAAAACTTCACGTTATTCAACCACATTGTGGTACTATGATGACAATGATAATTTATTGTTGTGTTTTTTAGATTAATCACCAGGGTAGTTGTTAAGAATGATCTTCAGCAGCAACATACACAAAGACTTTACCCACCAATTCATTCCTAGGTCACTCAATCGGGTGTACATAAGAAGTTTATCGTGACATAATATAAGTGTGTTTTTAGCTTGATGTTTTTTTTTTAGTTAAATTCAGTTCAAATAATCATCTATTTTTTATGTTTTTTTATTTTAGGCTAGTTTACCAGGATTTTACAACCCTTGTTTGGGTGAGGAGTGTAGTCTAAGGGTGCTCTACCGTTTCCATGACGTTCTTCATGAATGCACTATAGCAGACAACGAATCACTCAGGATACCTAAACAATGTAAGCTTATATTTATTGTCTTAATCAGTCTAACAATTCACATATTGTGCATATTCAGAAGATTTACCATATATATTAAAATAGGGAAAACTAACAGTATGTATAATACTAATTATACAGACATTAAAAAAAACTATATCTGCATTATTAATACCTAAATTGAATCAAACAATTTACTAATTTTATATACGAAAAGATCATAAAATACAGTACATAACAACAATGAAATATCAATTGCAGATCTCCACTTTTCTACACTTGCAGGTACTTTTCAAGCAGAGTGCTTATGGAAACTATAGTTTACTTTGTCCATACATTTCTATTCACTTTCACTTTTTTTAAGTTTAGTAATATTTCCATTGTGTTCTTTTCAGCTCATCGGTTGGATCCAAGTTGAAAAAGGTGTATACAGCAACAATTGTAACTATTAATATTTTTAAAAATTAACCGTTGTATTAACATTAATAATTTGCAATGTTGACTATAAATGGCATTAATCTAAACCATCAAGGCTTCATCATACTGTACAACAGTTTAATAAAGAGATTTTATTATTAAAGTTGTGTGTCTAAAATGAAGAAATATTGCTTGATTAATTACATAAGTTAAAATACTCTAAACTGCCCAGTCATCATTCATAAATAAATAAATATGGAATGGTAAACTGGGCAAAATAGAAAAAATTGCTCAGACTCGGTCTGTATATCTATTTAAATCATTTTAAATGCAAATATCTTTGCTTTGCTATTTTTTCTAAAACTGTCTGAACTGCAAATATACATACACAGCATGCTACATGTTGGCCAATCACTTTTTTTAAATATCATATCTTTTAATCTTATTCAGCATTTACCGATCTTCTGTAATGTCTCCTAAGCGTTGACCTGACCTAGAAAAACAAAATAATTATTAAATTATACATAAAATTATAGTGTTAACCAAAAAATGTCTTCATAATTTCATATTTTTTAGTTTGGGCACTTCGTACTTATATTTGATCTTTTTGACCTGTTTTATGAGTTTTCATATTCAACAATGTGTGAGATTATGTGGTGCAGTGAACTTTCGATCCCGATATCGGGAGTTCTTGTCCAATGCTTGTTGGATTGCTTGTATCCTTGGGAGAGACACTTCACTTACGTTTGCCTCTCTCCACCCAGGTGAAAACAAATTGTTACCTGGTAAGGTCATAACACGAATTGGCTGATCACTAGCTGCAACATTATGGAAGTATGTTTTCTTACATGTAAAACACTTTGAGGCTTTGAACATTAAGTGCTATGTAAGAACGGCGTATTAAATAGTAGAAAGTGTCCTCAATTTTACACCCCTTCTGAATAACAAAACCTTTGTCAAACATCCCAATATAAACCAAACTAATTTAAATATAATAGCTGTTGTTGTGATCGGTCTGAATGTGAATTAAACTATGCTTACAATTCAGTTTCCCAAAATATTTTGTTCCATGAAACTGTGACTGTTATTCAGAAGCTGAATGTTTTTTAGAAAATGTTATCTTACCTCGCTACTGAAGAAACACTGAGACAACCAAATAAGAAAACCTTGTGTTGAGTTGAAAATAACAAAAATATATTCGATGACGTCAGAGAAATAAAGACTCAGAAGAATACCGAACATCCATGGAATTCCAACAACTGGAGCAAGGAGTAAAAGTCGAAAAAACAGTGACCTGAAAAAAAGTTGAATGGCATTGTGTTAATATTCATTTCAATTATTCATTATTACTATCTTTTATCAAAACAGTAGTGGTGAGTTCCTTTAATATCAGAGGCCAAATTGTGTATGAAAGTTAGTTAGTACACACTGTTGTGGACAGACGAAATAGTGCAGCTAGAATTTCGAGCAGCACTGACATGGCGTGATCTTGGGGTAGAAGCACAGTTGATCGAAAAGTGCAATATCTACCAGTTCACAGTACCTGGATATTACACTGCTATTTAAAAAAAAAATGAGGTACCTGGACAACCACTTGTATTTTAAATATTCATTAGGTCCCTGGGTAACCATTCAAGCGTTCATGGGGTACCTAGATAACCATTTGTATTGAAAGGCTTTATGAGGTACCTACTAGGTGACCAACTGCAGCCTATTGAAAGGTTCTTTGAGGCCGCATCTGGATAAATAATTGTATTGAAAGTTTTTATGAGGTACCTGAATGACCATTGACATTTTTTAAAATGTTAATGGTCATTTAAAAATGTATATGAGGTCCCTGGATATTCATTCGACCCTTATGAGGTACATTGGTAAAACTCGTATTCCTCGTATTATCTTCACAACAAACCTGATTTGGTTTCCGTTGCTTAGTTCTTGCTGTGTTTTGTTTGGCGATTGTGATTTCATAAATGCTTCGTATCCAATGATAATTAGTTCCACTAAAACAATCTAATTAATGAACAAAATATTAACATAATTTATGTTATAAATTATACCTACTTCTTTTTTGACCTTTTATGTTTTTGGCCCATACGTTATCTTCCTAAAATGTTATTTGCATGTTTTTATTTTGTGTATATATGGAGTCGTGGGTATTATAGGCCTACTACAGTCCGTCTTCATGATTTATTATGAACATTAACATAGAGATTTGAATAATTAACCATACATTATCAAACGAGTAGCGCGTTTCTAAAAAGCAGCGCTTTAATTTTACTACCAGCGACCATACCACTGTGTGGCTTAATTGAAAGCGTCGCGATAAATTTGAATAAATTAGAAATGTTATTTTAATATTTAAAAAACAAGCTTTCTAAAAATGGCAAAGTTCAAATGAATGCTTAGAGTAGGTCTAGAATATAATGTTTTAATGACGCCACAGGGCCTATCTACTGTATATTAGAACGCTTCTACTAATTTGAATAACAACATACTTCCCGCGGACTATGCAATGTACAATCGTCGCCTGCAATAATGGGTATGGATTTCAACCGCAGAGAGTGAAAACCGCAAACTTAGCCTAAGACGTCTTAGGCCAATTGTTTGTAGAAAAACCATAACCTTTCGGATATAACAAGCAATGAAAGCAAATTGCTTTCGAGAATATTATGATTAAGTTAACCTCTAAGTTAATAGACTTCTAAACATATTAAATCTTACTGTAAGGACAAATATGGAAAGCCAAAATGGAAATGTTCAATGCCATAGAACATTAAGTATGTTTATCGATAGTGTTTCATTTTAAGAAAATAGAAAAAGAGTATTACCGAAACAATGATGAAAATAAACGCTATTAATGTGAACATGGCTTCAGACTCCGGGTTGATCCAGCAACTGAAATAATGATATGGTATATTGAGAGGTTAAATTCAACATTTCACTAAAAGAGTTAAAGCCCGTTTATACTACATACTATAACCAACGACAACAACTAGATAAATATATAATTTCTCTTAAGCTCTGTCTTCACTATCAAACTTGTTTGATAAAAAAAAGTGTGATGTGTCCAAATATAGTAGGCCTAGTGATATATCCAAATATGGTAATGATATGAAATCATCATGTCCATTGGCACATCAGATTTTGTTGTCACATAAAGTTTGATAGTGTAGACAGAGCTTTACATAAAACCAAAGAAAGTTTTCATCCTAAAACTGTAGGATAACCATTTATACTTTAATGACGTCATAATATAATACTTAAATCGTTGTATCGCCATGATGTTATTGTTCTTAACTGGTCATGACGCTATCTTATTGGATTTGAAACTTTTTTGATTTGATCAAAAAAACAACATAAAAGGTTATCCTATCGTATTTGGATGAACATTTTTCTCATTTCTTTTGCTTTCAGTAGGAAAAAATGTATCTATCGTCGTAGTAGTCTTTTTACAGTATGACTATGATTCTTACTGTATCTCCACATATACTACAATATTTGCCCAGTATCATAGGAATATTTGGTAATACAGCATCTCATGTGTATCAAATAATGAGCCTGTATCATGTGAGGTGAAACACATGTGATGTTATATTAATACGAAATATTCCTGTGATACTGGAGAAATCTAAATACAGACCGAGAATCGGGTGTATTGTGTCAAAGTGAATTGTAATTACATTCCAGGTGCGATGTAGTTGTCGCGTCTGATAATAATAGATATAGTAACGAATACACCGGGTGAAATCCAACCAACATATCGACTTATTCGATATCGCTTATAATGATTTAAAAATGGATGCTTGATCTTCAAGTAAATATCCGTTGAAAATATCAACATCCAAGTAAATGACGTCAGGATTGTGTAGTGTAAATATCCAGCTAGAATTGTACATATGACCTAGAAATAGAACCAAATACAATTTTTAAATCATTTTATTTTTTTAGGTCGCTTGAAAGTAATTGAAAACGAATCGCAAAAACTTGTTTAGAATATTTGGAGAAAACTCTGTTCGTCGTGTTTTGAGAAGTAGTTTGGGTGAAAAACCAGCAAAACCTCACCTTTGTATCTACAAGTTTTCTATTATCGATTCATGTGATACCGACCCAAAATAAATATGGTTAATGTTTGAAGCAATACCTCCAAAAACCTAATTTGAATATTTCTGAAAACTCTTGCGTTTATCGTGTTTTTCTAGAAATACTGTATTTTGGGTGAGATTCTCGGCCCTATATCTGTCTATTTATAGTCGCGACTCTACAGCTCACTATGTCGGTCGGGTGGTCGGTAAACTCTATCTCAAATGTTTGCACGTAACTCCAGCCATGTTTAGTTTACATACACTGTAAGAAATGTCTGTAATTTTACGTTCACCGTAAATCAATCACTATAGTGATAATACGTGTCTTTCACGCGTGAGATCAAAGCCTAACCTATCCATAAAGCCTGTTTTGCTGTCGACGTAACGTGACGGCGAGTTGTGTTGAGTTGCGTTCAATTGACCGGATTCAACGATTTCACAGGAAAAGGGGGTAAAAATCAACGTTAAAAACCATTGAAATCTGCAATCGTTAAAGTTGAACCGGCTCGATCATCGTTATTGTTATTTATTTTCAACTTTAACGATTTGAAAACTCAACGCAACTCGCCGTAGCGTTACGTCGACAGGATTTATTTTTATATATATATATATATATATATATATTTTCATCCCGGTAAGACTCACCTTACTACCTGTGTTTATTTCAATAAGTAAGAAAGAAATGTATGCGAACAATAAAGACGTGACTAAATGACGTAATATTTTAAATCGCTCTAAGTTTCTCAATTCCCTGCAAAATTAAAATAAAAGTCAGTTCATTATAGCAGATTTTTTGGTTTAAATCACTGTTAATTATAATTGAAAAAATATTAAAATTGTTAAAACAAATCTATTATTATGTGATAATATTGCTATTTATGAGCGTCTATTGATCTAACATCATCAAAAGTTCTGTTGAAATGCGCAGAATCACGTAATGTGGTCTGCGCATTTCTGCTATATTTCTTAAACAGTCGATATTTAACGATTTTTCTGAAAAACAGGGATCATTTCGAAAATTGGTCAATTTTTTTTTATAAACTGGCATTGTGCATGTTACCTCAATACATAAATGTATTGATATGTAGTCGATACAGTATTTTGCCATTTTTCCAAAAACAAGTCCCTGTACAGAGAGAAACATGCAGTCCATAGATTTTCCTATAAAAACGAGATACATACTCAAAACTACATATGATAACGAGTGTAATAGTGAGAAACACAATTGACGTAGAAAGTCCAATATATGTTAGGATAGACAACGCAACCTTCTCATCATCCACCGTCTTCTGATGTATTCCATTGCCAAAAAAAAAGAAACAAACAAAAAACAAATATAAACAATTATATTAAAATAAATGAAAATAGAAATATACCATCATTATCATCTGTTTGGCTATATTCGTCTTAGATTGACAAGTGTCAAATATGTTTTAAGGTTATGGACTTCTCAGCTTTATGATATTGTTATTCTCCATTGTATTGCCGAGTGCAATGTTTTGGCCGGCTTTACACATTATGAAGGATTTTGTGAGTAAAGTATGGCTGCAAACAGAGATATCTAGTGGATGATAGGCGTTTATTTATGTACATATCTAGAATAATGATAACGGAATTATAGATAATTACATATCAAGAAATCAAGCTTTTACTTAAACTTCCAATATGAAGTTTGAAGTGAATGTGAGAAATTTATTGACAACTGTTCAATAACAATAAAATAAAACTAAATTAGGGCATAAAATAATATAGAAACTAACTGTTTTAGACAAACTATACGAGTAAATGATGATGAATGTTAGTTTAACTGAGTTCTCTAAGCCTGGTTTCCGTAAAATCGCTAGAATTTATCGGGGATCTAGTACGCGAGCGCTAAATATTCTTTGATACGCGTATACGATTCATCGCGCGCCGACACAATCGGCAAAGATGAACATGGTTGAACTTTGCCGATTTTACTGCGATGAATCGGGGAGCCTTCGCGATTGCGTCGGCGACATCTGCGCGTGTAGCGATTTTAATGGAAACGCTGTAGCGATTTTAATGGAAACCAGGCTTAATTTAAATGGGAAAACAAGAAAGTAAACAATTAAAATAATTAATTATATAAATACATACGCGGACTTCCTAATAATATGACCTACCTTTTGAAGAACCTTAGCAGGGACCATCAAAATCGAAAATGACGTCAGGTGAGAACAGGCGCAGACGAAACCGTCCGTAAGAAGCTCTCCATTAATTATGGTGACACACCCTTTGGTCGACCAATCACTTAACATTTAAAACACAAAATCTATGTTTATGATAAAGAAGATGAAATTGGGAAGACGGTAATGCTTGGTTCCCACTAGAGACGCAAGGACGTAACGCAACGTAAAGCGTGCTTCCCACTAGCGACGCAACACAAAGACGTAACGCAACGCAAGTGAATTGACCAATCACAAGCGATGGCTTATTCGCTTGTGATTGCTAACTGTCTATAACTTCGCTTGTCATTGGTTAAAACGCTTGCGTTGCGTGTGCGTCCTTGCGTTACGTTCTAGTGGGAACCAAGCTTATAGTAACATCATAATTTACTACTATTGCAGAAACTATTTTTAAAGTCAATTAACTTACGTGGCGTTAATTGAATCATTATCATCTTTAAAATGGCACAGAAAATCTACAGAACTATTTTCGTAAGTGTCGGCTATTGTTTTCGTCATCAAAACAGACTGAATAAAAAAATGTGTAGGTTATTACTAGTGATGATAAAAATGGTTTCTTATGATGATGTTGATACATAGTTCATTTAGTATAGTAGTAGTAACTTTTATACACAGTTGAATAATGAGGATGTAGCGGTAAAGGTGAGGAAGATGTTGAAGATGATAAGAAGGAGGAAAATGAGGAAAAAGCAGGAACAAATTGTGAGAAAAATTTTTTTTTAAAGAATATGTATGGATACAGTTACACTTTGATGGTGATATCTCAATTTAGGTAAAAACAGTAGTATTTCACTAATGTCAATGACTATACCAATGTCTTAAGAGGATGGATGGGGAAAAGAACAAAAAAAAAAGAAAGATAAAAAATAAACTAAAAAGAATAGTCGGAAGAAATAGTAAAATGAATAAAATAGAAAAAAGGGAAAAAACTAGACAAAAAATTAGAAAAGGAAAACAATTTGAAAATAGGAGGAACAATAAAAAAAGAAAAGTGAAAATATAAACAAACTAGAGGGTACTCCGAGAGTACAAACCTCCGCCTACTGTAAAATTCCCCTACATAAAATTCCCCCTGAATATTTTTTTAAACATTTTTTTTTATTAGTTCTAAGTGTAAATATGTTAACTGCACACTACAAAGTTGTGGGTGACAGTGTGGTGTAATGGTTATGTATCCAGCCTCTCACAGTTGAGATCGCTGGTTCAAGTCCCACTGAGGTTTTTTTTTATTATTATTTTTTTATTTGTTTTTTTTTTAGTTTTTTGTGGACCTTGATCTTTGACCCTGACCCTTCAAAATGTAACCACAATTATATGATGTCATTGATCATTGTGGCTAAGTTTGGCGAGAATCGGATAAAATCTGTGGTCTCTAGGCAGTAAAATAGTTTTTTGTTAGTTGTGACCTTGACCTATGACCTTTTCCTCTCAAATTCGAACTTGTCCGAGCTTTTGGGGCATAGATCATTGTTGCCAAATTTGGTAAAAATCGGATAAAAACTGTGGCCTCCAGGCTGTTCACAGACACACACACACACAAACAACACAAACACACAAACATACAGGGGTGAAAATATAACCTCCTTGGCGGAGGTAAAAAGAAAGAAACTAGACAATTTAAAAAGAATAAAAAAGTAGTAGGCCTACAAATGAAAAAAAAGAAAAAGGGGAAAAACAAAAGTTAAATAAAGAAAAAGAAAATCAAAAAATTAAAAAGGGAAAAAAGCGAAAGAAAAAATCCGAGTTGCATTTACATGATTAATGATTATAAATTAGAAATATCGTAACACCTCCAAAAGAACCCATCTTGAAAAAAAGCACCCCCCCCCCACCCCCTCTTTGGTTTGTAAAAAGTTACCTAAAAAAGAAGCCTATCCAAGTTTCCTTAAAAAGAAGAATCCCATGGGCTTTTTTCGAGGTTTTACGGTATATGATTCGATATACATGTAGCATAACATTACCTCTGTATACGGGTAAACAATTTTAACATTAGTGCTCAACGAGTTTCTAGAACTATCAAACGCGTAGACGGATACGATGACAGACACACACTGATACTGCCTGCAGATTAAAAAGTTTTAAAAATAATATGAAAATATTTTTACAAAACAAAGAGATGGTCGCCAGAGCGCAGATTGCTTTATTAAACAATATGTTTACCCTTATGTTTTCTAATCATTGCCGATTTGGATTAGTAGATGGAAACCTCTCGAAGACAAGACGTATGCCTAGCTGCGCGAAAATAATCTGGTCTGAAATGTACTTCCATAAATATTAAACCAAAACAAATAGGCTCTACCTATATATTTTCCGTTTGCTTAAAGTATAAAAGTAGGAAGCATTATACACAATTACTGGTTTAAATATAAATATGACCAGGGAAGAGTTAATTTAACTCTTCCCTGATATGACTGTCTAAAAAAACATAAAACATATTTTAGACGCTTTTCAACAAATTTTCAATTTAAAAATGCAAAATAATGTACGGCAAGGTAAGGTATGTCCCGTATTTATTTCTGAACGTAGGGGAATGAGCTGCCAGGAGCTCATTTTACTGAGTCTTGACATTGTGTAGTAGGGTGGCCAGTTCATTTACACGCCGCAGGTACTGATTTCAGCTGAGTAGACTGGAATTAATACCGTTTAACTTACTTTGAACATTCTTCTTCGCTTGAGATATTTTGAACATAACTAACCAACAAGTATGGTCCCACTGTAAAAAAAAATGATGTACATCTTAAATGAAACGAAAGAAAACTTTATCTTCTGGATTTATTTACTTGAAAAAAAAATCATTACGATAATGTTTACAAACCTGTCGATATTTTATTCATATTAATTGTGGTTTGTTTGTAGACAAATACTTGCTAAGTGTTAAAACGTTGCGTAGATAAGCGGAAATTTTGTTTTGCGAAAGTTTGTTTTATTGCAGTAATGCTAAAAAAATACGAGCTACTTTCACAGAAACGTACCACTGTGTAGCTCTTCCATATTTCTTTGGGCATGACAGCTTACAAATAAACATCCTAAATGCTTTAATATTTATGGTTTTACGGTTTTAAGTGCAACTGCAATGGAACTAGAATATTGCATAACGTATACAGTGTAAGGGTAGAACTTACTCTCGATATCGGCTGCCGCTATTGAAACTAGAACACCATCTTGAACAGACATTATCGGTACATCTGAGATGTTGAGTGTGTCTACTTTGACTAAAAAGCCATCTGTAAATCAATACAAAAATGTATTACTGTACTTTAGAAAGCTGATCATTTTAAAGATGTATTGTCCATTTGACTAATTAAAGAAAAAATATTAAAAAAGGGTTTCGAAAAAAAGTGGGTCATTTTGAAGTATCATAATAGTTATTAACTTTCACCAAAAATTAGTCGAAAAAAAATCATTTAACTGAAATACATATGTTTTTTTGGTTCAAAAAATAACGTTGACTTCCAGTCAAAGTTTTCGATCAAAACATATCTCATAATGCAACGCGCTTGTTTGGCTACTCTGTATGCATAATCATAAAACTTCAGTTGTTGTAAACAATCCTAATTAGCATCATCCATAATGCCTATCGTGGTTTGAAATCTTTGTTTACTTTCGCTAGCGAGGATTTTCCAGACGAAATGTAATCAAATTAATTTACGTAAACTTGTTGTTTTTAGCTCAAATTTTCGACTTAAAGTGAATAACTTTAATATTACTTTGATATGGCCAATTTTAATTTAGAATATTTTGACCTTCATTTGTTGTATTTCAAAGGACAATGTATCTTTAATATTATTATATCACTATTTGTATGGTGTATTATGTCACCACAATAAAAACAATAATATACATTTATCAATGCTACAAAATACTGTAGTACAATATCCAAAGGTTTTCAAGTCAACTTGCCAACTTCATTTTCATATGCGAAGTATTGGATTTCACCAACATTCAGCAGTTCAAACGGATTGAAATCGTCAATAATGGAATGTATTCCTTCAAACAGTAAAGTATTTTCTAAGAAAATATCAAAGAAAAATAGAGTAAAACATGTGTAAATAGTAATGATTTGGAGCAAGTTTCCATGTTTTATGGACATATTTAATATGGCTCTTATCTTATATGAATGTCAGAGGCTTTTACTGTTTCTACATTTGTGTACTTTCCCTGACCTCTGGTGGTTCCGTTTGACCATTCGTAATTAAGTCCTAAGGGTGCAGTTGTATTTAAAGATACGTTATAGATTTCTGAATACATCTCTGCATAGTCCTGTTCTTCATACTTGGTTATAGTTGAATGTGTTGCATTACACAGATTCTTCTGCATAGGATAATCTTGAGCTGTGTGTGAATCCAGTAAAAAATAATAAAACAGGTAAACTATTTTGACATTTGATGAAGAAAGACTAAACTGATAGCGCAATTCATTTGCATGACACTTACTGTGCACGTAGTATAATGGCATTCTTCTGCAGACAATATAGGAACATCTATATAGCCTAGGTCTATATATGGGTTTCTTTTTCAACTGGGGCATGTATGGTAAATTTTACGAAGATGTTTTAGAAAGGTGTCAGGCTTATTATTTTTTCTCTTCATATTTTGCTGTATTATTTGCTGTATTTATTGGTTAGTGATAAATTATATAACTCCAGAGTACAAAGGTAAAATGTAACCGATAATTTTTATCTAATTTTAACAATTTTTAGCCTCTTAACTTTTTGTGTGTTTTTTTGTAAATTGTATTTTATATTTTTGTATTTTGCCAGTTTTCAAATCACATTTCTGTTTTTTTAAATGGACAATAAAGTATATATGACTATGACTATGACTATGACTAAATAAAATGAAATAAGGTTTTAATATATCCATCATTTACTCTGTTCACAAACATAGAAAAATGTCTTCGTGCAGTCTTGATCTCTCCATCCGTTGTCTTTACGAATCACACAGCAATCTGCACTTTCAATGGTATTTTGAGTTTTATTATCTGGTTGTCCGTCTTCCCAATCTAAGAAAATTAAAACAAAACATAACATTTTTTTAACATATATAATATAAATATATAAATAAAATAACAGCAGAAAACTTGGTTACTTCTTTGTTTTAATCACTACAAATTTGTTTCGTACGACTATATATATGTCTTTGAAAACGCAATAATTTAGAAATATGCAAAGATTTAATATTTCTATATTATATTCAAAACATACTCGTCAACAATTACCCTATGAAGTAAACTAAAAGTGTAACTGAATACTATTAAGTAGTAGATTACCCCCAAAACACGAATTTTCAAATTCTATTGTCCAACGCCATTCGCCCTCTTTCAGTCTGTCGCTATATCCAATCCATATTTTGTTAGGAGCAAATGTATAAATAAAATCGTTTTCTTCGCTCGATGAAATTGTTACTAAAGTAGCGTTATGTTCTATACAACTGTTTAGTGCTTCTGTCCAATTCAATTTGACTTCGAAGTGTTTGTAACAACTGTATTCATAGTGCGTCCAGGTATCTTGACAGATTTCTATTAAAAAAAAGTAAACATCAACTATTGTACATAAAAAAGGTGATTCCTTCAGGAAGATGGGATACTAGACAGCGGTAAAAAGGGAAAGATACAATTTAGTGACTTTCTCAAGATAAATAATAAAAAATACGGTAGATTGAGTGAGTCAAAATCTTTTTATTTATTGTATTTGTCGCAGAAAACAAAGGATGGAAGTGGAGATAGCCCTACTCATTGAGGAGCGAAAGAAAGTTGGCTAACTAAAAGCTTTCTTTCAAATAAGAATTATTGTGATAATAATATTAATAAAAATGATAATAATTATAATACTAAAATAGGGTATCTACTACAACAGTACAGTTGACTAGAAGAGGCCCTTTTAAAAACAACACAAAATTAACTAGCTCTTATATTATTGATTATCTTTGAGATATCATTTTAACTTGGTTTTAAAATCAGAATAAGATATGTTGCATATAAAACAACACATATTCCAACCATGTTCTTCATTTCAAGTGAATAAGAAGACATACAGAAAATAATATAAACTTGTTTGTTATATTGTTATTGTACTGGAAGATCTACAATTATTCATACGTAATGTTACTTCTGGACCAGAGATTGAATAAATGAATGAATGAATAAATAAATGAAAATTAATACTCTTTATGAAAAAATACGCGAATGTAGGCCTAATACTCAGACATAACCGCTGGGTTTGTTAGAAATTTCGATAGAGTGATAAATTGTGATAGGGAAGAAAAACTTCACTTCAGGATTTCAGTGCCACGATGGACATGATTTACAAAAAACAAGTTAACTATGCTATTTTAAAGCCTTTCTATCACTCGTAGCCAAATGTGTAAGAAAGGTGTACTGTATCACATAATTGGTCTTATACTGGGCTTAGAAGTGGTCGATAATATGCTTGCGCTTACAAAAAATAGTTCACTCTTCTTTTACACGGTATTACTAATTTAGTTTCAGATAGATTCAGATAATATTTATTTAGATAATAATGAATGAATATATACAAAATAGAAAAAAAGATATTAAAGTGAACAAAGATAAAGCAGTAATTGGTAGTCGGTAGAAGTTAAAAACTTGTCTCGTAGGGACCCACAACAAAACACATTACTAAAAAAAATAAAAATAAACCTAGAATATATAATTATATAATTTAGGATAAAAAATTACAGTATAATAACATAACTAACATCTTCTTTATCAAAATTATTTAAATTATATTTCAATAGTTTCATGATATAAATGAAATAAATACCGATATTGGTAAATGAAAAAAATATGTATACATATAATTTATGTATATATATAGTATACTATATATACATTATAGATTAAAGATTGCAATAATAAACAACAACTAATATTTTGTGTAAACATAAATAGTATATGAGTATAAATAATGATAATAAGCATATTAACTAAGCAGTATAATATTTAGATATATAATGATTCTTTAACTTTTTTCGGAAAGTAAATAATGATATTGACGTTTTGATATTTGGCGGGATATGATTCCACAAATTAGGACCTGATATAGTTATAAAAAATTTAGTTTTAGTAAGTCTAGCAAAAGGAATGTTTAAATGAGAAGTTCTTAAATTGTAATTGTGAAATTTGGTACGTTTACAGAGCATATCAATCATAGAAATAGGAAGTTGGTTTTTAAAATAATTAAACATAAAACTGGCAACTTGAACATTGTGGATATCCGTTAATTTTAATATACCAAGACGTTTAAAAAGGGGTTCAGATGAGGTTCTATATGGTGAAAAAGTAATAATTCTAGCTGCACGTTTTTGTAATTTAGTTAATCTAGCAATATTAGAAGAGCAATCTGCAGCCCAAATAATGTTACAATACTGGAAATAAGGAAGTACAAGTGTGTTATAAAGAGAAATTAAAATATTTAGAGGGAAGAAGTGCTTAAGTCTGTTAATAATACTAATAGATCTTGATATTTTTTTCGAAACGTAATTTTGATGACTGGTCCATTTAAGGTTTTCATGAATATATACACCTAAAAAAAGTGTTTCAGTTTTACGTTCAATTTGAATTCCGTCAAGAAGTATATTTAGGTTATCAACTTTTAGTTTACGTTGAGAATTGTGAAAAATTAAATAATTTGTTTTAAGAGTATTAATAAGTAATTTGTTTTAAATAAACCAGTCACAAAATTTTGTTAATTCATCATTGAATGTAGTAAATAATAAATCAATATTGGAATTAGAGTAAAATAAGGTGGTGTCGTCGGTTAAGGATATTACTTGCATTTTGTTAATGACATTAGCCAGATCATTAACATAAATAAGGAAGAGCAATGGCCCAAGCACAGATCTCTGTGGCACTCCGCAAGTAATATCCATCGTCGACGATGTACAAGATCTTAATGCAACATATTGTTTTCTATCTTTCAAATAACTATTAAACCAATTCAATGAAATACCTCTAATTCCATAGCACTCAAGTTTTTTAATTAAATTATCGTGATTAATAACATCGAAGGCCTTTGAAAGATCAATAAATAAACTTAATACATTTTCTTTTGATTCAAATGAATTTGTAATCTATATATAAATTTACGTAAGGGCAAAATTCGGTAAATCGCGCCTAACTTGTTGGTTCGTACTTTCGGTACTGATTTTAACCACCTGATGTAACCCTGTTTACTAATTAAATTAAGTTAGATAATTAGTTATTGACGATTAAAACGAATTTAGGTTCAACGATTTGCCCCAGATAGGGGTGTTTTCCGATCGTGGTATACACTGTCTAATGGATGTCCATCTTGAAAAATACCCGCCACAAAAATGCGAGGAGGCTTCGCATTTTCCTATCTCCTCCTACGATAATTGTTTTTAATAGCTGAAAACCGGTTGAACAGCTCGAGTACAGTATCATAATGTTGAAGACAGGCCGATTTTCTTAAAAAATACTATTTTGATAGATTTAATATACGTTTATACAAATGTATTGATTTGCGATGAATGGAACATTCAAATCTCTGTGTCGTTCCACAAGTGTCTATTCCCTCAGGCGTCGTAAAGGAAAGTACTGTATACTCATAACAGAAATTCGATCCATTTTTTTTTCAATCTGTGCTGCAGAGGTTGGATATAATTTTTTTTCACAAATTGTTTAACATTATATATAAACACACGTCGTAGTGTATCGTTACATGTACTGTACTATTTCAATCGACTACGACGGTGATAGTTTCAACAAAGTATTACATCGCAATGTTTTACTGTGTTTAGTGGTATATTATTTGTAAAACATGTTAATTAATATTTCGTTACAAAATAAAGAATATATTTAAAAATTGTTCCTCTTTGCACCCATCCTCTTCCCCATCTCTCAACCATAATGTTACATACAAAACACAAATTAAGTTTGTTTAAATTTGACTTAAACAATTGGTCTCATTTTTTGACAACTTTCTCTTTCGGAAGCAATTCCCAGTGTGCTAATTTTAGTTGAGTACATAAATCACAGTGTCTATTTAATCGTTCCTGTAAACGACATATATTATTGTCCTGCATTATTGTACATTTGAAATCGCCAGTTTTTTAACGCTGAAATTACTGTGTATTCGAGAACCATCTGTGGGCACGACCTAGATGGTACGCGAGCGAAGCGAGCGTACCATCTAGTATTATTAATAAGATCTAAAACGGCTTGGGATGTAGAGTGATTTTTTCGAAAACCATATTGCCGTTTATTAAGTATATCAAATTTTATGAGATAATCAGAAAGTTTAGAATACATGAGTTTTTCAATAATTTTGGAAAAGACTGCAAGTAGTGATATTGGCCGGTAATTAGATAATTGACTTCGTTCACCTTCCTTGAAAATGGGCACAACATTAACTAGTTTTAAGTGTGTTGAAAAAGTGCCAGATAAAAAAGATGAATTTATACAATGGGTAAGTTGGTGGATGATTAAGGGAGATACAGATTTTAAGTTTACCAACTTTTTTCACAAACGTATGTCAAATTCAACGTGCAGAAGTTGTCTCTCCATCCTGGTTGATTATTTGTGCTTATATTGAACAAGGCACAATCTGCATCTTTTACGGCATCAAGCCCTTTATCGTCTGGTTGACTTGCTATCCAATCTACAAATAGGTAAAACAATATTGTTTCTAATGTTAACTAACATACAACACACCATAAGGAACTTATACTCAAGTATTGTACGTATAGGACCAGTTGGTAAGACCAATCTTCCGTATAAATAATCATCAGAATTTTTAAATCTTAAAAGATTCTGGAAAAAGGAAGTATATATATCTCGATCTCAAATGTTGTGGACCCAAAGCGACTTTCTTTCCAATCCTTAGTGGATGCATATTTTACCACTAGAGCTGAATTTTGACGTCTACCGACGACCTGGCTACGGGTACGGCTTTGGCCTACTTTTAAAATGTTAAAAAAAAAAAAGCAGGATAATATATATTGATAATAATCAATTTAATAAGGGCGTATTGAAAATCATATTGAAAAGAGTCACTTATTATTTAATTATGCTTAATTACGAAATAAAAACATGAACATTTTTATTTTGTGTTTGTGTATTTTGTAGTAGTGTGCATCGTATCAATGTTGTTGTTAACTTGTAATATTGGATTTTCAAAGACACGTTTAAATGATTCGGTGTTTTTGCCGTTTCCATTTATTATAATTCATGATATTATGATTTACATTTTGTAATTTCACAAAAAATAATGCAATAACATGTGTGCTAATTTTAATTTGAATCGAACGAAATAAATGCTTTATTGATTATGTCTAATGACGGGGAACACGAACATTAATCAGTCCTCGGGGATCTATAACGTTTACAATCCTCGAAACGGTAGTCATATGATGCCATTTCGACCAATAACCTTCATTTATTTACATAGGCTATATATTATATACAATCTATTACCAACAAAAGTAGAGTTTTCCGATTCTATTGTCCAACGCCAATCACTCTCATACAGTCTGTCGCTATAGCCAATCCATATATTATCAGGACAGTTTGAACGAATAAACTCGTTTTCTTCGTTAGATGAAATTGTTACCAGTGTAGCGTCGTGTTCCTCGCAGCTTGTAAGAGCTTCAATCCAACTCAGTTTAGATTCAAAAAATCTGTAGCAGCTGTGATTATAATAGCTCCACCTGTCTTGGCAAAGGGCTAACAAATAAATATTAATTAAAAGTATATTGGAGGCTAGAATTGTAATTTAAAAAAAAAAATGAGCGAAATTGCAAAATGCAGAGAGGAATTGCAGTGGGCGCGTAAGTTTACATTTCAGTCCATGAAGATACAGTATCTCAAGATTTTGTGACGTCATTAAATTTTCATGAAAAATCAATAAACAAACAGAATTAGAAAGTGCGAGTTATTTTTAGCGCTATCGTGCAATAGATACAAACGAACATACAAAGAAAATAATACACCGAGGCTACATGGTAAATAGTTTTTAAAATGTATCATTCTTCTTTGTTAAAGATGGCCCAGGGTGTCCGAGCAGCTGTAAAATGAGATGCCTTCTTTTAATTTAAAAATAAAATTATCCCCATAGTGTCAAGCGAGCAATAAAAATCTGTTCATAGAACTAATTAAAGTTATCCAAAAGCGGCGTGATCATTTCTATTACCAACGACGAATATATAAAGAATTGTTAGAAAGAAACTACATTAATAGGATACTTAGCATCGAACTGGAGGAAGATGGAAATGGTAGTTGAAATGCTAACTATGATACTGATTAAAATTGTCATGTGACAATCAGGTGAACATATTGGTTCTAAATTGTGATACCCAACTATGACTTAGGCATACCAGCAATATTTCAAACTTGGTTAAAGTTAAAAACTTACCAATGGTCAAAGTACTCAAAAACGGTGAAAGCATGAGAGCCAACGACAACATTAAAACCCCTTCCATCTTTGAAGCGTACACGTACGATACAAGCAATGTATTTGATATGATGATGACTTAAAAGCTGGTGAAGTATCAAGTATTATTTTATCTAATATTTATCGACAATTTATATCAAATTAAAGGTATAATTGACAGAAATATACAATAAATGTTGTCATTAGATTATTAAATAATTCAATAAACATATCTATTCACAGTGATGATGCGTAACATAATATGAAATGACCATTTAATTTTTATCTCGAGATCATTATGAGGGGATGGACTTGATTGCTTCTGTCAATCAATATTTTAGCGACGCTTTTTCACAATCATTTTATAGAAGGCAAAAAAATCATTTTTAAATTGTTGTACCTCAGATCCCTTCCACAAAAAATATTTTAATATTTTTTTTTTGGAATCTGAAGCACAACATAATTACACATTTTTACATTTTAATCTGATGATTAAGAATGCAATGTAAAATCCCAAAATAATAATAATAATAATAGGAGTATTTGAAAATTACTTGGAAATCCAAAAAGAAAAATAATGGGAAAATTGAAAATTACTGAAAAATCCTGAAATAATAATATAGTGAAATTTGAAAAGAAAAGAATTTGAAAATTCGACAACAATATTATAAAAATTACAGTAGAATTATAAAAAATTACTGTAATATCCGAAAACAATAAAATATACCGTAGTGAAATTTGAACTTAATTGGAAAATCCGAAATAAAATTTAGAGGAATTTGAACATTATTGGAAAATCCGAAAATAATATTGGGTAATTGAATATTACTGGGAAATCCAAAATAATAATCTGTATAGAGGAATTTGAACATAATTGGGAAATCCGAAATAATAATATAGGAGAATTCGAATATTATTGGGAAACCCAAAAGTAATATTGTGTAGTTGAATATTACTGGAAAAATCCAAAATAATTATATAGGACTTTGAAAATTACTTTTTCCCAATAAAAAAAATCTGAAACTACATATTATAAGTAAAACGTACATATTTATTAATATCTTCAAGGGACCATATGGCTTAATATTCACAAACTATTTACAACTAAAATTAGCATTTGCATTTTGACACAATTTAAGATAGTACAATGCACACACTAAGATTTAAAAATGTTAATTGTTTGAATTTAAATGAGGCAAATTTTAGATGTTTAAAAAATGGGAAAATTATTATTTTTACTATCGCCTCAAGTTATTTGAGTTTGAAATAATCTGCCGTATGAATACATTGATGTATCGCAAAAGTGTTTTGTTTAAAGAAAGTAGAAGAAATTATGCTGCTGTGATTCAATCATAAAAAACGGCATTAATTCGATCATTTACGGTACTGTATTAACATAACAGAAATAACTATAACGCTTGGTTCCCATTGGGATGCAACGCATAACATAAGTGCACCGCGAGCAGTTTGACCAATCACGACGAAATGGATCATATGAACTGTCGCTTGCGATTGGTCAACTCGCTTACAATGCGTCCAAGTGGGAACTACTTTTAAGTTTGACTAATACTCATAACTATTATTAATAATATTTACAACAAGAAAGCAATAGTAATTTTACAAATTATTAACAATGTAATAATACTACTATAATATATTTGATTGCACATTTTACTTATCTAGTTTATTGCTGTTTTAACGCGTAGAGTGATTTATTCACAATTAAATTAAAACACAAAGTTAATTCAGTAGTTTACGATTTACTCAAACCCTATTTGCATTTGATATACAGTATTGTATGCCAAATTGGCCGATACAATACATATTTTAGAAAACTATAACAAAACATCCAGCAAGCAGAAATCTACAAATTACTGCGCATGCCCACACGGGTAGGTTTAGAGTAGGTATAATGATTACAAAACAATGTATACATACAGCCTGTTTTTTTTATATTTGTTTGCCAAGTCAAGCCACACTTATAAAATGTGTTAATTGATTCAATTCAACTTATAAGCGGTGTTAATACATACATATCTTCACTATGTAAATCTGTTTAAAAAAATGCAAACTATTAAACGATAAACATACATGCTGTAGAACGTGAGTTCAAAAGGTAAAATTAATTTCACTAATTCTTAATGTATACCATTGTTAAATACATTTTCTCTATTAATAATTATAAACTAAAATTATACACTACACTGAGTATCAGAAATATTAAATTGCGCGGAAATCACTGTAAAAAACTTTTAAATATTAAGTGAAAAGTAGAGCGATGATGAGTTTTCCAACCCTGTTGGAGTTACGAATGGCATGCTAGTGGATCTGTGTTTTGGTTGTAGTGGTTCACTATGACCAGACGACGGTTTGCATTCATTCCATCTATCCCCGTGTTCATAATAGAAAGACGAAGGCCTACTATGCATGCCTGCTTGTGAGGGTTTGTCTACTCCATAATGAACTTGAAGAGAAGAAGGCCTAGCCTGTAAATGTTGTTGGTGTCGGTCTGTGTTTCTTAAGACAACATGGTCTTTAAAAGTTTGAATTAATTCTTCGTTTTTCTTTGATTGCTGATTATTATCAGAGCTTTCAGATCCTTGGCCAGAACTATCATCGTCACTTCTTTTCCCCTTTTTTCTGAAGACGTGTTTCAACCCATTCTTTAGGTTACTAATTCGTATACCTTCTTTTTTATGTGAAATCAGGTCAGTTCTTATGTGTTGACCATCATGGTTTGATTGTTGAATTCCTGTATCTTTAAATATGTCCCGCACTGGCAAGCTGTTTTGGTAGCCATTTTCTGGTTGTCGATTATGCATTTGTTGTTTATTTGGGATCGCGGTAAATTTACTGTTAAAGTTTCCTGCAGAATAGCGGTGTAGTCGTCGAACACCAGGTAACGTATTCCTTTTTCCGTCACCGCTCCTTGATGATGAACAGTCTGAATCTGTCCACTTGAATTTATCGTCTGGACTTACGACGTCAAAAGGAGGCGATACCGTCTTTTGTGGATGCCCTTGTTCAGCATCACGTTGCCTGTTGTGACTATACTGCGAGGGTGTGGCGTCTCTTCGTATAACTCCTCTTCTGACGTCATTCCGATCAAATTCAGTCAGGTATGTGATGTCTGTAGTTGACGATGGTATGCTCATATTGCTTGAGGAAGAACTATGATGTCTGAGATGGTCTTCACTATGAATTGGTTTCCAGAACTCTGACGTTTCCATTTCTCTGTAATTCATTTGGTACCTTGATAACGTATGTATATCGTCTGCTGAAAAACGTGTTCCATTGCTGTTTCTGTGGTCATATTCTGTGTCCCTTGTGATAGGAATATTCTTTTGATCCACATAAGTAGAATTCCCAAACTGTTCTGTCTTGAATTGATTCTTTTGTGTTATTTCATGCGTTCCAATATCGGCATACTCCTTAATCTGGACACCATCTACCATTTCTGTGTATCCATTGTACGAAGTATTTGGAGAAGCATATATAACTGTCTGACGACTCTTCTGTTTGTCGTCTTCCAAAGTATTGTGTTGTTCAGCAGGTAACCCACATTCATTCCGCTCAGCCCACTTATCAAGAATTGCCTGATAAGACTGTTTTCCAACCAATCGTTCAATAATACTAAACTGTTCTCCGTTACCATTCGATAGTTCATCCGACGGTAGTGAATCGGAACTTTCTTCACCAGGAACATCAAAACGAACAGACTTCGTCCGCTTCATTCCAGAATGCGATTTAGATCGATACAGCATTATACTAGATCTTGTATTCTCCGGTTGGCTTACACTGCGGACAAGTTGAGGTCTGGGTGGGGTTTCTTCATCATAATCAGAATCATTAAGAAACACTGAATCATTGTCGTCGTTTAAACTCGGCGTTGATGAGTACTGCTTCGACATACCACGTTTTTCAAGGTGATCTTTATAACTTGGTAAACATTTTGTTAATTCAACGGGTGTAGTTCGCATCTGACTATGGTTTGGTGTGGAATTATCCAATGTGACTTCTGATTCGTCATTTTGATGTAGTATTGCTTTATGGACAGCCATATTTTCATTCGTATACCATCGTTTGATACCACAAGTATCAGGTGTAACATGATGTTTTGTAGTGGATGGAGAAATCGTGTGATCATAACTGGCTGTCAGGGATGCAGATAGCTTTATCGATTTCTTTGATGATTGCACTTGACCCGTTATTGTTGTATTCTGATTGTTTTCTTGTTTAGATTGTTGATTCAACGACGCCATATTCTCATACAATGACGCCGTATTTTCATTACTCCTTTCAGGTACTTGGCTACCGGATTCTGACGAAGTGAAACCCGTGTTCTTAATTTTCTCGGTAGTTAGAGATTCTGATCCAATTGCACTTAAATTCCACTGTCGCATTTCAGACAATACTCGTCTACATGATCTAGTAGGTGTTGACGTCATCTTCATTTCCACACTCAAATCTTGACTGCTCTCGTGACTGACAACTGATGCATCTCTATGTTTCGGCATAAATGAATTACTATCATTTCGCTGTGCATTTACTGGTGTATAAGTCTCGTGTTTGTCGACACCGGGACTTGTTGCTTGATCTACCATTTTTGGATTGTGAACATTTACAGCATCAGGTGGTTTAGCGAATGGGTAATCATGAGGATAGAGATTGTCTGTACGTGCATATTCTTTAAAATAATGACGATTACGAGGAAATGCAACATAATCTATGTTGCTCCTTAATGGTTTGTTTTCCAATAAAAACTCTTCAGACTCATTCAACCGTTGACAATGATATTGATACTGCGGAAGTCCTGTGGAATTCAAGTCTTGGCGTGGAAACGATGGAGTATTTTTGTCCATAATATGTTCTAGCGAACTTTTGACGCGTCTGTTACTATGGTTAACGCGCTGCATATTTGTTACGTGATGTTCATTCCTTGCGTGATCTTGTGTAGGTAGTTGTTCATTGCTAACGCGTTGTGAACTTCTCGACTGCAACCATGTCTTACGATTATGAATTCGAGCATCACTCAATCGAAGCAGAGCTGCCGACTCTCTGTCGTCGTTAGAAGTTGGCATATTTACAGGACGCCTTGATCCAGCACATTTACCTGAATAAGCTAAATCATCACCAAATCTGGCCTTATTGTGTGTTCCGTTAATGTGATCTTCACGAGCCATACCATTATCCAAATTATCCATGTTGTGTTCTTTTCTAACTGCTGTTGGTGAAGTGACATTTGCCATAACATTAATGATTTGTTTACTTCTTTCTCTAAGTGCCAATGCACAGACGTCGTCGGTATGCGTGTCTTTTTCAATTTGATTGTGATAAAAACGATGAGAAGGAACAGTGAGGTCACTTTTTCCCAATGAACTAAAAATTGGTCTGTTAGTAGACCTATTTCTTGAATCATTTAAGTCGTACATCATACCAGGTTCAAGATTAAGTGATTCCAGAAACATCTTTTCAAGATCAACATCTATAGGTCTAGGTCTGTGAGCTTTAATATTGGTTAACATCATGCTCTGTGTCATTTGTAACCTTTTCTCTTTCACATCTGGTAGCTCCTCGTAGATATTCTCTAACAGATGGGCAGATTTGATCATTCCTTGTTCTGTATGAGAGTCAAGCCTTATTTCTGAGCCATCAATAAGCGGTAGCCTGTGACCTTGTTCATTAAACCTCAATGACACATAATCTCCATAGTCGATATTTAAACCTGAAGACTCTTGTGACTTTAGTAATTCACCGAGTTTAAATTCCTGAGAGGAAACCTTTTGTGGTTGTATCATCGATTCATCAACCAACCCCACTATATCACTGTTTTCATATATAGGTTGGTTATCTTCTTCAATGGTGTGATTGGAGAGTAAGTCTGGCATCTGGTGAAGCTGGATATAGTCTGTATCAGGATTATGGTTAATCAATTCCTTTTTGGAAGTATTAGACATGTTGTAATTTTCAGTACCAGGTATAGAGAGATTTTGGTCATATCGTTCGTTTCCTAGATTCTGTTCAAAATTAACTATTCTTTCTGCTGATGCATTTAATATACTGTTTTCATTTTCATCTTTTAATAGTGGAACTTCTCTTACAAATGAATGACTATTAACAATATTTTCATTTGTTGCTTCATCTTGTTCTAACAACTTTTCTAATTCTTTCCGCTTAATCTTATTCTTTGACGTTTTCTTCCCTTTTCTTCTAGCATCATGTTTTCGTTTCTTTTGTGCCTGATGTAACCGGTTAAGAAAGCACTTCTTGTAGAAATTGTATTCCTCTGGGTCAAATATATCTTTAATCTTCAATTCACCTATTTCTATTGTTTCCTCAGAAGAAGCACCCATAGCTTCTGATTTCTTTCCAAAGTCTTCTAAAGTAATATCTAAAATGGTCTTCTCAGAGGAACTGCTAGAGCTACTAGAGTCTAAAGAGTCGTGATCATCATCACTACTTTGCCAAAGGGGATCATCTTTAGTGACATCGATTGATATCATTGGCATTATTGCCACATTTGAGTCTACAATGAATGTTGGTTCTTTATGCTTAATAGAGGATGAACTTATTGGATTGTCACTTTGAGCACAAGGTACTGAATGAATTGGAAAGCTTCCATGTAAGTCTTTTCCATCCTTATCAGAAGAGGTGTCATCACTTCCCTCACATCCATCATTATTATTACTATTGTTAGAGTTCAAATTTATCACAGGATTTGACTTCTGTACATTGCTGGATAAGTCTTGTTCATCTGACATCATTAGTTCCTCACAAAGAGTTGATGACACTGAACTTGAAAACGGTACTTTAGATGAAGTTATGATACGATCTGACAAAGATCTCCTGAGCTTAACCCTTGGTGGGGTTAATAATTTAATACATGTTTGGTTGGTATCACAGAGAATCTCTGAACTAGCTGATGTCATTGACCTCCCGACCGTATACTCTGGCTGAAGTTTAGAATAATTTCTTGATCGAGAAAGTCTTTGTTTACGCGTTGGCACAAATCTCTGCATCATGTATTCTGGAATAGAGTTACTACTTGTGTTTATGGACGTTACATTGTAATGCCCTTCAAAATCAAGATCTCCAGTGATGGCACCTTCACTAAGAGATGCGCTTGGTATTGATGATTCTGAAGTGTTCAATTTTATACTATTATCAGAAGATGAATTATCGCTGTCATAATCAGAGCCACTGATATCACTAATGACATCATCACATTCCAAAGACATAAAGTCATTTCTAATTTTAGGGTTTTCTTGCTTTATGCTCTCTAAAGTATCAAATTCTCCATCATTATTGCAAGGTACACTGATACAACTTATAGTATCATCACATTGCTGCGAAAGTCCATCTTTTATACCTGAATTGGGATTTTCTATTATTTTAGCATTGCAAAAATAATCAAGTTTATTTCCAACATTTTTCTGACATGTCAAACTGTGCTCTTGATACACTTCTGAAGATTTTTTACAATTTTGTAACGATATATAAACTTTTGAAAATTCTGATAAATCTTCAAAGACAATGTCATCTGACACAGATTCCATATCACGATTCTTGCTGATGTCAGTAGAATCTTTACCTGAAAGAATATCAGGATGTAAAGATTGAGATCCTTGACATTCAATTTTATCAGCATTTAGTTCATCTTTTGGATGTTCAATTTGATCTAACAATTCAAAACTATGCGTGTTATCAAAGTACTGCATTCCTTCAGAAAAATTCCAGTCAGATCCTTCAGGATCTTCACGTTGTAAAGACTCAATTCCTTCGCTGCAAGTAGTATTAGAACCATAAATGAATGTATCAGATATATCACTAAGAAAAGAGAGTTCACCAAAAGATTCTGATGATGAAGATGATGATGAATCATCATCATTTGACAACATTAAATTGGAAGCAATAGAGTTCCTTTGGTATTGTTCAGACATATCTTGAAGAAGATTGTTCCACCAGGAACGCAAAGATTTCTCATCTGTTCCCGAGATTGGTAGATCCATTGGTCTTTGAAGCGGTACATACTGGTATAAGAGTCTACAAATAGAATCTCCACTGCTTTCATCATTTACAAGAATATTTAAAGTTCCTTCACGAATACAAGTAAGTAGAGTTGACACAGATATTGTTTCAAAGAGACACTGCAGTTGACTAATATCAACGCTTACACTTCCATCTTCTTCGAATCTCGTTGATAAATCCGATGCCATAATCTGCTCCAAAATGGTGTTGTTTGACACTGCAGTTTCATCATTATCTAACATGACTAAAAAGAAAATGAAAAAAATTACATTAAACCAGCAGAGTTAAAGTTACATTTTTATGATGACATCACAATCTCAGCTAAGGAATTTGTAAACAAAAATGCACTAAACACAAATACTTGGTTGTGGAAAATATTATTTGAATATAGAATGATTTAATATTTCAAAACTTAAACAGACTTTATTAATAAACTAACAAATAAAAAGTATTCATGCAGGCATTTGACGTATACAACATGCATATCACAAAACAGATCAAAATTGTAACAACACAACATTTAAACATAATATATATAATTTATTTTCAATATATTATTAATAATTCTGTAAATGTAAATAATTATACAACATAAATTTGAAATCAAAGATTATATACCTCAGATGATCCTGATAATGGAAGCAGAATTGTGAGAAAAAAAATAAGGAATCAAACCTTTGAACTATATCCATTTAAATAAAATGTAATTGCTAAACAGAAGTTTAGTAGAGAAAGATACAGTTTTTGTAGAATTATGTTTTTGTAAATTCTCCCACTGTGTTGCATCTTAGTGGAAATCAAGTTGTAGACATTAAAACTAGAAAAAATTAATAAAAAAAACAATAATATAATAAGAATATACCTTCTAAACACTTTGACTCCTTCGTTTGAAAATCTTCATCTTGTAAATTATCAAAGGCGCCACCAATTGGTTTTGGTCGATTGAAAATAGCGGAGATAGTATGTCGTCTTCTGGAGGAGAACATTCGGCCAAGAGATTGTTTTCGAGGTGTAGACAATTGAACTTGAGTTGCAGCGCCCTCAGCCGATTTGGATCGATTATACAGTTTAGTTTGCATGCTTTTCAGATGTTTAATACTCTAAAATTTAAGAAAATGTATTCAATAATTAATTGTTTTATATTTGAAAATTAACAAATAACAAGTAAAGATGAGAAAATATTTGAAATTGACCCAAACTATAATTGTATTTATTATATATTATTTTGGCTGATATGCTATTAATAATAACGTTAGTTTGGAACGGAGAATGCTTGGTGTAACAATAAGACCTACTTTAAGCAATTGCAAAAAAAAAAGTGAAGATGGGCAAGCCACTTTGCAAGACTCTATGACAATAGTTTGGTAACCAAAGATAAGGAAAAAGAAAAGACTGGCAAACCCAGAATGAGATTGAGAAAATTTCCTCAGGTCTTTAAATAACCCGAGCCCATATCAAAAGTACTGGTTGAGAATAGCAAAAGAGAGAAGCAAATGGAAAGATTTGAAGGAGCGATATGTTCTTCAGTGGACTTCCAAATCCTGAAGAAGAAGGAGGTTTATTCAGTAACCATCACATGAGACTGAAAGTATGTTAATGCTAGGTTTTTCAAAGTTGGTTGGCCAAAAAATAATTATTATTACTTATTTTATTAGTAAATGTAAAAATCAATTATTCTATTAATGCAGTACATACTGGTTTGGTAAATAATAATTTTCTCTGCAATTATTCTTTTGACTTATGCAACCAAAATAAAGGTAAACAAATGAGATTTTTCCAGTGGGTTATAAATCATGAGATGAGAGACTTTGGATTATTGGTGTTTGAGAGTCTTTGAATGTGTTGATGATTAAAGAAAATTAAAGCAATTTTTATTAAGATAAAATGAATGTTAAAACATGTTTCACTTATTTACGTTTGTTAAAAGCAGAATTAGACTTTTCCCAATAATTGCAAAACAAGTTCCAATTAATATTGCTGATTTCCATTAAAAAAAAATGTTTATACTTAAAGTAAAAAATTTTAAAATCAACTTTACAAAATGTCATAGTATTATTATACATACAAAGAAAATGAATAAACACTGTCTTGCATGTTTTTTTGCCAAGTTTTTTTTTAAATTTTCACATCAAACGAATATCTGCTATATATCACACCCATGGACACTACTAGTGAAAACCAAATGTCAAATCTCAAAGGAACACTAAAATAGTAAAAATGCAGTCTGTTGCACAGTGGTTTAACAACAATGACATGATAGCGCCCTACTTTACACTTTAATGGTTATTAAGGTGTTTGCCTTCAATAAAACAGCCGAGGCGAGAAGTTCAAATTATGATACGCTTCAAAAAATGTTCATGTATAAAAGTAACTTTAAAATATCTACAATCATGGTGTCCTACTTTTAGTAGTTGTAAATATGATCAACTTCTATAAAACTTCCAGGGTGAGAATTTCAAATCATTTTTACCAAAAATAGATGGGCATGAAATGATATATTTGATTTTCATACTCATATATTGCTTTTGGAATGTTCAGTTGTCTTCTGTATTAATATAACAGTAACAATATCAGATTGGTCTGTAGGCCTATACTTCCTTTAATTATTGATTATTAATTAATAGATTAAAAATATGAATATACCACAAAAGTCAATCAACAATTACTGTTAGTGTAATATATTGAAATACATTAATAAATTTTGTTGGTAAAAAGTCTATTGTAACAATTAGCATTTATTAATCATACACTTTTGGTTAATAATATTGTATACAAAAGACAAAACTAAAGACATTTTATTACCAATTGATACATTTTGTGATCAACTTTTTTTTGTACTGTACATCATTTTTCACATTTATACCATAAATTACCTTATTTTTGACAACAGCAAAGTTCTCATAAATAATGAGCTAGATAGATAACCAAGCAAGAGAAGTAAGATATAAATGAAGTTAAGTAATAGTAAATTTAATGATAAAATTAAAAGAAAATAAGTTAAAATAAAAGGATATAGCATTATGTCAAAGACAAGGTTTTAACATGTGGATTTGGTGGGTATAATGATACAGGAATCACTTTCGGCTAACTGCAACAGCAGTTGTTTTTAATGATTTCATGAATTGGTCAATATCTGGTATATTTCTCATATTCAGAAAATTTCAGTCAAAACTGCTACCTTATGACATCATTTTATGATATGTGCATATTCTAGGCGACTGACATGTCGACTGGCAAATTTGAGCACTTGTTCAGTGGCACTTTGACTTTCGCTCTCTGACATGAGTACGTATGACGTCATAACAACAAAAAGTTTACCAAAATCATGGCCGAGAATGGTCGCGATGATATTCTGAGAATGTAGTAAAGTGAATTTCAAATTCAAATTATATTTCCAAACTGTGAATTATTGATTTGTATTGGATATTCTAATACAGGTTATGACCTTAAATATTTTCTTACCCTCTCATCGAAGTCTGTAATGCTAATATTTACAAAGATTGTCGCCTGATCCAGCCCATCTAGGTGAATATGTCTGTAGCCTTGAGTTAGGCTAGACATTGGTAGTGTAGCCTGTCCAATGAAATCCCTGCCAATCGGGTCCTCATCCCATACAGCAAACCTTATCAATGCTAAGTCAATTGCTTGGATACCAAATTGCATAGTACTGTTCCAGATTGGTGAAAAACCTAGAAAAACATGAAAAATGAAGATTAATTAAATCAGACTATGAAAATATTATTTTGTACTTTTAATAAAGTTAATCCCTTTCTGCAAAGTGGCATATTCAACAACAAAAATAATTTTTATAAGCATATGATAACACTGGACTTAATTTGGTCAAGTTAACTGAGTAACAAGATAATTTGACAAAGAAAAGTCCAATCCGAACACTGGCATGACAACAATTCGGCTGGAGCATCCATCACAAGCCTTGGGATAATTATGTCCTGTCCATTTGTTATAGAGATCATCTGTTCAGGCCTATTCCTATTGCTTGTTCTTGGCAAGATTGTGGTTGATATGCCAAATAAATATATTAATATTATGTACAGCCATTTAAATTTCTATTTGTTTTTGTAATATTTCCTAATTTTTTTAGTATGCCTAATATAATTTGGCACATGGATTGCAAAATTTCAGAACTATATTTTACCATTATCTTGTATTGTCTTCGTAATCATCTTAGCTGTGTCACATGGAAGGCCAATGACCTCAACCTCAACAAATGGATCAATTATCTAATGAAGAAAAATAATACCACTTGATCAAATTTATATTTAAAAAAAACCAATTTTATATATAAAACAAAAGTTCTTGTACCTGACCTCTCAACAAAACTATGCTAACAACTGTTTTACATCATGCAGGTAACACAAGTGAAATGTAACTTCCTCAAACCTACACTTTCTGAACATTGGAACCTTTTGTAAAAGCAAGGCAATCAATAACAAGATGTTGTTAAGCTTAGTTAGGTCAAAGGTTTTATATATGGCTGCAACATGATCAGTTCCACGCCCCTAAACAGAAACCAGGAAATGATGTACTTGCTACTGTAACTATGAATGTGTCGCAGCCAATCCCAAGATCAAAGGAATGTTACAAGTTCCTATCCTGGCAAGGATCCTGTTGTTAGATTGCCTTGGTCTATGTAGAATTCAAATACACCAGGTTGTATTATGTTTTATAGAGAACTATAAACATATATTACATAGCCTATGTAAATACGCGAACGTGATTGGTTGAAACTGCATCACATGACTACCGCTGCGAAGATCGTAAATCGTATATATCCTCGAGAACGATGATATTGACTGAGTAATTTTCGCGTAATTATCGTGTCCCCTGTCATTAAACATACAAATTCTCGAGTACGATGATATTGACTGTGTAATTTTTGTGTGGCAACACTCGCGTTTGCCGATAAATAAACAAAAGTCATCTACTCGATCTTGAACTCGGGTGGAATTGTCACTCCATCGCAAGACAACACTTCAATCGCTGCGCCACGTAACTTGCTTGAAGAAATTAATCATCTAAACTATTTAAACTATGCATACATAGCGCCCTCATTTGTATTAGTCCACCCTAAATGTGATGAAACACCGTTTGTGATTGGTCAATACTCACGGTAGTAAACCTAGTAACTAGTACGCGCTGAACATCCGGTGATTCGGCTCCTCAAAGAGAAGAAGACGAATTGTTTATTCGCTGTTTTTTCGGCCTACCTGACTATAATATTATTATTAATAGGCTTATTGATGGAAATTCTTCTGTTAATTTAAACGACCTAGGCCTAAGTGAATATTTTATTGCTAAGGAATCATTAATTAGTAATTATCTGTATATTATTCTTCGCAAGGTAAGGTGTCTAGGCAGGCTTGTTTAAATACAATACAAATACTATATAGGAGGCCTAGCCTAGCTTCACCCAACCCAGCAGACTTGTTCTTGGCTATATAATATAACAGATATTGCCTTTTATATCGGTTAAATATAAGATTTGACATCCCCTCGGGAATGATATTAAGTTCTCGGGGAATATATATTTCCCTCAGCTGGCGCTTCGGGAAATATATATTCCCTCAAACATAATATCATTCCCTCGGGGATGTCAAATCATATATTTAACCTCTAAACAGTCAATATCTGTATAATACAAATCTCTCCTCTACATTTACATTGCAAAATATAATTATTAATAGGATATCATACCTCACCCCTCTCCCCCAGTAAACTTTGAGGTGGCTTAGGCAGTTGTTGTCCACTTATAACCTGTAACGTTAGTAGCTTTTTTTGCAGGGTCGAATGAGTTCCTTGACAGCTAGGATCAAACTCAGTCTCATCTATATTTTCAATTGACAAAAAAAAAAAAAATAAATATTGTGGTGATTACAGTAATAAGTGAGAAATGTCCCTTTCTTAACAATATTTATTAAAGTGATATGTTCACTATGGGCGAGGTTAGAAAACTTGAATTACCATTTATAAGTTTAATTAATAAATATGCCGACGTCGACGGGATGGTGCTTTTTACTCTATTTTTTATTTGTTTAAAGTTTGTGTTTTACATGTGTTACATATTTGCCTAATTTGGAGCAATTATTTTTAGTCAAACAAAAATATATGACTGATTTGATATTTCAAATTTGTTTTACAATGAACTTAATTGAAAACAAATACTTTTCTTTCTATAATAAAATCTCAATACGTTTTTACATTTTAATTGTTATCAGCAATCTTTTAAATCATATCAAATAATGTTTAAACTATGTTTATTTTTAAATAATAACAAGTAGGTTGAAACACACTTTTTAACACAAGATATTTTTAATGATATTTCATATTGTCATTAAACATTGATGTGAGCATATGAGACGCTGGATGAAAAGCTAAAAAACACAATGATTTTTTAACTTCTATTATGAAGCTTGGGGGATAATGTAACAGAGCTGTAGGGCCAATAATGCTCTGTGATCAAGTACTTTACCTGGCTTGGGAGACTCTATTATTTTAATACATATAATAATTATGCTAAAGTGTTATTATGAAACATAACTGAGGCTCCTGGGCTTTGGTAAGTATAAAGAAATGTAGTTTCTTGTGGTAATACGTATTCTTCTTTATATCATGGCCTAAATACACACAATAATAGCCGCACATATTAATAGCAATCCATATAACTCTGACCACAAATCTCAAACTTATCATCTAGACATTTCATTGTTTGCTGTGTATTTGTTTGTAGTATTCTGCGTAATAATTTAATGAATATTTTTGTTTACAATTTCTTTCTTTCCATAAAATGCAGAACACCGTATTAAACCATGCCTCATCGAGAAACGTATGCGATTGATTTTACCACAGGGAGTATTGTATATCAACAAACAATGGTTTCTAATTTTTTTTTGGCTGTTTGGTTTTTTAATTTGTGGGGCATGCGGCCCACCATAAAGAAAATCCTGGAAACTAAATTTAATTTAGGAAAAGAAATGGATAAGAAGAACTGGATTCTGACAACGAGCTTTACATAGGGGTAATGCACAGCACCTTTAAGTAGGCACTAATAATGATGCGATATACTTAGTAGATTCAAGGACTTACCACTAAATTACGGAAGTCGTACTAACTTTAAATAACCACACTGTAACCTACTTTCAAATAGATTAATAAATTATTTATAGTGTCATTTAGATCACATTTCTGTATTAGCAAGTATAAATCAGTGAAATTTTACATTTAAATAGAAATAATAATGAAATAATAACTCAATAACGAGGGCAGAGATGAAAGTATTTTGAGATAGCGTTACTAATAAAATAAATTTCAAGAACACAACACCTGCCGTAACGAATTCTCGTATATAGGTGTTTAGCCTCCACGCTGAATTATGACCAATAAAACACTATGTATGGCAATATGTTGAACTACTATTCTGAGAAATTCTGTTGTTCATAGCCACTCAAATCTAGTTGAATTATGTTCAACAAAAATTCAACTCCCTTATTTTGATAAATTAAAATAAAAATTATTAGAAATTTAAATTATCATTTTAATCATGACAGCATCAAGAACAGGTAATATTAAATATTATACATTTAACACACAATCAAGTCCGAATTCAATATATCCTCATTTCTGAATGCATGCGGTAAAATTATGAATTTTGCTACTCTAGCCTAACTGGCAACTGCAGAAATTTGGGTAAATAGGCCCTTCACGGACCCATGGCATTTAGCAGTTTCGGCTTTACGTCCCATCTGAAGGGTGAGGCAATGGGAGTAAAGAATCTTGCCTGTCTAAGGATCCAATCAGTATGGTACAGATATGCATAGATGGGATTTTTTATTCACCATGTAAGTGTAATCAGTGCAATTTTTTCAACAAAACTACAGTTACATTTCCCAAAGGTGGTAACATGAACTCTCATGACCTCCATGTGATATTAATATTCTGCTATGAATATTTAGTCAGAAGAGTGATTGTATAATTATCAAAAGGATTATATAATCAACTTGAGAGTGAAATCCAATTTAATCACAGCTCACCATGGAGAGGGACCACACGATATTTCAACACACCTTATGTTGTATTCTTGTGTTTGCGTATGCTAACATTTAGGTTTTTTCTGAAGAAATTATTCATTAACAATGGATGGCAAACATTTTGAGAGAAACCAAATTTTCACACATATATACACAAATGCCGAAAACGCACAGAATGGTGAGGACTAGTGTTCAAGAAAAAGTATAGTAGGTCTACAAAATCCACATTATCTTTAGGATATTATGTTAAACTAATATTTTTAAACAAATATGCTGGCCATTTTGAGGAGTTGTGTTTGCATCATTCGCTTTTGCCTCTCTAGTTAATAATTACCACTTGATATTGATTCTAATAATTAAAACTTACCATCACAAAGGTAATCAGGTTTTAAGACATATCCACACTGACCATTATAACTGAACAGTGCGTTACATAACTGAATTGCTCTTCCTTCTGTTTGATAGTTCAAAGCAACTGTAACCAGAAATAAAATGTTATTAGCATCAATATTCAGTTAACTGGACAATGGCTGTAGCCAAGCGGGCAAGCCCATATTGCCCAAGTCACGAATAGTATAGATGTGTACATATAGTTTAGTCATGTAGGATATTAATAAAGAATTTTAATGAAGATGATTTTAGAATACCCTTGCTTCGACACTATTCAAAATTGATTGTTTTACAATGAAAATGTAAAAAAACCATTGATTATTGAACCGGACATAAACACTACATTGGTCTTACCTATCTGAATTCCTGCATTCCACATAGGTGTTGGATTATAGTTACTTGAATCAATACGGTACGCAGATGGGTAAACTCTGCATAAATTATTGCGTGTGAATCTTGCAACTTGGGAGGCGTGCACTGTGCATAAATTCATCGCCCGCATCTCACCCATCGAAGGAAGCTCCCAAAATGGTGCTGAAAAATAAGATTATAATACTTTAAATAAAATAGAAGAATATCTTTTAAATAATGCTACAAACATTCTTTTTAAAATAAATCTATTCGGAAAAAGTCAGGATTTGAACTACCATAGAGCCTCTCTCATGATATTTATAGTGTGGGCCTGACTTAATTTATAAATCCATCTTGTGGGCCATAGCAAAGAGAAAATTCCTCGGAAATAGGAAGACATTAACTATGTAGGCCACATAAAATGCACTCGCGGGCCAAATTTAATGCCTGAAACATCCAGCTTACTAAAGTTTTATTACCTGATGTAAAGCCTGAGAAGGATGAAGACTTAGTATAAACAACTAAATCTGATAACATCTTGGACATTATAATTTTCTTTTTGCTGCCACTTCTACTGCGACTCTCGCTTCCCTCGCTGCTTTCCTGCGGTTCATCCCGCGATTTTTCACTCCCAATCCCACTATCAGTACTAGAGAACCTACGATTACTGCGCCTCTGTTAAAAAATTGAAAAGAACTTAAATGTAAAAAAAAAAAAAAATCAATATAAGAAAATAGATGCTACGAAATGATTTAGTGCTTTTGATTGATGTGTTGTGTGTCCAAATGCTAAATTCTTATTTTTTACCTTTTTCTTAGTTGTACGTTGTGGCGTCTTATTTCGACTGGTGCCCTCAGGTTCGGCTTGCTCTTCATCATCATCAGGCTTTGGTCCAACCAATTGACCTTTGACCTATTGTGACAGGCGACATTGATAAATGGAGGAAAAAAATCAGTACTTTAAAATTTCTTAGATGGTTGTTGTATATTTTGTTGGGTTTACAGAATTTCTATTTAAGATAAATACTATAAAACGTCTACTATTTGAAAAATTACTTTTAACCTGATAATATGAGATAAAAGACCTTATATTAGGTATGCACTATTTTAAAACGTGTATAATTTACATTAAAGTCTGGATCCATCACTAAGATGTAATGGAAGGTATTAGAGAGCTCAAACGCTGTCAATTCAGTCCTTGCATGAATTTTGGATTTATAAAATAGAAAAAATATTTAAAGAATTTCATTTCGCTTCTATATTTATAAAACATAGATTTCATTTTTGAAAGACCTATTTAAAATGGAGGGAGTAAGTACTCTCCATATTTTTAATATAGTTCTTTCAAAAAAGAAAATCTTATCTTTTAGAAAAAACATAATTACCTACTATAAACAAACATATGTTTATATCCGAGTATTAAATTAAACAGAATTGCACATGTTTACCTTTGAGGCGAGAACCTGCCAAGCTTTTCGGCCGGGTGACACTGGCTTTTTTTGCATAAGTGCCAGCTGGGCCATTGCTATACTCTCTAAGTGCTTTGATTGGTTTGAATATTCCAACTGAAAGACAAATAAATATATACATTAATTCAAGATTATTTGTATTATTCAATATAGCCATACAATCTGCACAGATTCAAAGAGTACAGAAGGAACCATTCTCCTTCAACAAAACTTTCCCAAAATTGGCAGGATCCAAAAAGTATGGTTTTCCAAAATATATGGTGTTCGGAATGTATTTTACATATTCTTTGTTGTAGTCAGAATTTTCAATCTATTTAAATAAATTTATGTTATTTTTTTTATATTTTTATGGCATACAGAAAAAAATCTCAGTTTTTTTATGCCTGCTAAAAATAATTAGTTTTGGCGATAGAAACATTATTTAGCAGAAATGGGAATTGCCTGATTAAATGACCTTCATAAAAGCAAATTGTTCAACAGAACAATTTATCATCAAAACATAAATCAAACATTAATAGAAAAAATCTGACATGATGAGAGATTAAGTACTGATGGAATCGACTCTTAATGTCATGTTTCCCAGAGGTATTGTAAATATCCAAATCAAATAAATGTTGAGATATAACTTGTAAGTTTTGTACATATTTAAACACTATCTAGAGACTATACATTTAAATTTAATACAGTTTATATGCTGCCCATATATAGACATAATGAATCAAAACATACCAGATGTAGGCACATGACAGAATATAGCTGTCATATGTTTTTAAAAACACTCATGCTTTAAGATGTTAAAAATTAAATTGTCAGTTGGTTTCCTACTAAAATGTTGCTTTTTAAGTTTCTTCCATTAATTTGTTCATTGTTATACAGAACAGGGTAAGAAGACTTTAAGTTTGACCCACTCAAAAATATAACATAAAAACATACACATTAATAACAAAAAAATTATTATATAAAAAAAAAGTTAAAAGGTACTTCTTCTACACAGGTGAACATAGCATGGCTCCTAGCAACAAAATAGCTAAGAAATCTGTATGTCACAACACAGGGAAAAGCAGAGACAAACAATGAAACACAGACAATAATTTTTATTTTTTTTTTATTTTATTCAGTTGTCAACCAACAGCGATGAAACCGCCACTAACAGGTTGAATCTAAACATAATAAATATAGAATGTATTCATATAAACAACAAAAACATAAACAAAGATAACAACATTAAAGAGATTTAACACTTATAACTTATTAAATGTGTTAGGTAACCGCTGAAAGATACCTCGTTTTGTGCATTCAACACGACCACAAGGAACGTGAAGCAAACACTTGCTGCGAGTACGAGTTGGCATATTCAACTTAAACAAAGCAACAAGAGGACAATCATAAACGGAATTGAATGAGTTGTATAAAAAAACCATATCAAAAACAGCTCTACGATTTTCAAGAGAAATAAAAGAAACATCAAAATTAGGACAATAATGTACTTTACTTCCAATCCTAGGGTTCAATCCTGACCTAGTGCCAGGGTTGTAACTCACAACTCTTTCAACTGAAATGAGCATGATAAATTATAACTAGATTTAATTCGTCACTATG
This sequence comes from Antedon mediterranea, assembly GCF_964355755.1. NCBI lineage: Eukaryota > Metazoa > Echinodermata > Crinoidea > Comatulida > Antedonidae > Antedon > Antedon mediterranea. Next base: position 26,781,081 of record NC_092672.1, read on the forward strand.
ACGAATTATAGGTTATATGCATTGATTTAAATAAAGATAATTGATTTTTAAAAGATATATTGATTGATTGATTTTGTCAGAATCTTTAATTATTTATAATATATGATAGGACCTTGCTAACGCGAACACCATAGCCGGTATCACAATCCGATCAAAGATCCATATGCGTATAATGTCATAAACCAAATTTGTTGTTACATAATAATAAAGACATAAGTTAATTTTTATCTAGATTTCATTATAAATCATGTGTATAATCTATACACTAAGAAATAAATTTGAACAAACAATACGGATAATAAAAAAAAATCTTATTTCGTTTCCCAAGGTGAGACTCGAACTCGGTACCTTGAATGCCATAGACACGAGCACAGACCATTGAGCCATACACAACTGACTAAAAGTTGGAGAAAAATTCCTCCGTGTATTTACTATGCAGTAACCACTTTGGTGCAGATAGATTATTACATACCGCAATGAATTATAATGTTTTACTATGATGACATCTTTAAAAATTGAAAAAAAATGATGCACTGTCAAACTATATACTTTTACCTTTAATATATGAACTTCTTAAGGAAGAAAGTTAACGTTAAGTTTGTTATTTTGGCCTAAGAAAATGTTATAATTTGTTTGATTGTCGAAATTAATTTTGTTAAATTTAATATGCCATTAATGATGACTTAATCAACTTTTGTTCTTCTAATTTCATAATAAATCATACATATGATACATACACTTCAAGAAAATTAAATAAAAAATAGGTGTTCCCGAGCATCCTAACGATATATATTAATTTTAAAATTTAGCATATTTTCACCATTTTGTTAACTTACACGTGCGTAGCCTGTCACATTTGACGTGCTCGTATAACGCTGTTTCGCGTTGAAAAGTGAATAAAATATGATAATATTATTAAAGAAAGGTTATACAACAGTAATCGGACAAAAACAGTGCGCATTAACGTTTGACGCGCAGTGCACGTGCAAAAATCTGCGCACTCATGGCAATTTTTTAAATGCTTAAAATTGCCTGAAACGTACTCTAATTTCATCGAAAATAAATTCTGACAATTTTCAACATTTTAAGCGCGCGTACGCATGCGTTATATGCGCTACGCACGTAATTGTATTGCCATATGATGAAATATGACCTGAAATTTATGAGTACCAAATTTTGTTTAATTGTGATTCATGCTTGTGAAGATATGATTACAAACGTGATTTCGTTAAATCACGCGTAGACCGCGTAATTTTTGATTGCGCATCGTGAAAACATAACCACTTCGATTCCTGGCCATAAGGAATATACTCTGAAAAATTGACTTAGATAGATGAAACTGATGCCAAGATAATTCACGGACAAATAGTGCTAAGGAAAGAATAAATAAATAAATAAATAAATAAAGAAATAAATAAAGATTGTGACAGAATCAAGAGGTTATATGCATGATAATGCATATAACCTAATTATAGTTTAATCATAGTGTAATTGCTGTGTGGCTCGCTGTTGGATGCGTATGAAATTGAAAAAAATCATCAAAACTATCAAAGATAAATCTATTTCAAGCATCCTAGATAATAAATGAGTACGGTATGTACTTTTTGTAGGCCTACATATAGGGAATACATTTTACTTTCATAATAATGTATGACTCCAGTTGGAACAGGAACGCCAGTGATGATTTTATTTTCAAATTATTCTGAAAATTACCCTTTACAACTACGATCTATAAAACCAACCTTGACTCAGAGGTCATGATTTCAAATCATAGCCGTTTTATTTTCATAATTTAGCATTAGAAAATGCAATAAATTACAAACATAATAACTTTTAATCTTTTGGGAGTTACATATTCACTGAGTAATCACACTCAATGCAGAATCATCACTTTATATCTCTAAGATAGAAAGATAAGTGTCAACTCATTTAATGTTATCCTAGAGGTAGATAAAACGTGTTATGTTATTTAATAATGTCCTTCAGAAGACATATTTATGTCGCCTGGTATGAAACTAAGATTTTAGTCAGTATTTAATTATTTTCATTTTTTTTAAAGATATTGTCCTTTCAAAAAATAATTTGTAAAAATGTAGTAATAATATATAATAATAGTTATCCACTTTGAAAAAGAAAATTGAATCGAAAAAAGATATATTTTTTAAACGCACACAATAGTCAAATTGGCTGCTGGCCAATGGGTTTTCAGCTGAATTAACCATTTATTTTGTCATTTTATAATGAATTTTATTTTATGTTTTCCTAATTTTTAGTCGCGTGGAAGCGACTCTATAGTTCACTATGTCGGTCGGTCGGTCGGTCTGTCGGTCCGGTATCACTATGCGTTTTATCGCTTTCTGACCTTATCTTGATTTCAGTTTAATCTAGCTAAAGTCAATTTTTCACAGTATATTCCTTATGGCCAGGAATCGATGTGGTTATGTTTTCACGGTGCGCAATAAAAAATTACGCGGTCTACGCACGATTTAACGAAATCACGTTTGTAATCATATCTTCACAACCATGAATCACAATTAAATAAAATTTGGTACTCATAAATTTCAGGGCATAAATCATCATATGGCTATACAATTACGTGCGTAGCTCATGTAACGCACGCGTACGCGCGCTTAAAATTTTCAAAATTTATTTTCGACGAAATAAGAGTACGTTTCAGGCAATTTTAAGCGTTTACAAAATTGCCATGAGTGCGCAGATTTTTGCGCGCGCACTGCGCGTTAAATGTTTTTGCGCACTCTTTTTGCCCGATTTCTGTTTTCTTGACTCACTTTTCAACTCGAAATTACGTTATACGAGCACGTCAAAAGTGACAGGCTACGCATGTGTAAATTAAAAAAATAACTGTTTTTAAACATTTCAATATCTTTAAACATGTTCAGTAATTTCGGTCAGTTGGTAGGTTGGTCGGTCGGTCGGTCGGTAAACACTAAGCACGCGACTGCAGCCATCTATATGGCCTTGTTTTTTCTAAGGAAGTTATTAACTTGATTAAAACTACAAAATAATCTATTCAAAATCTGATTTAATTAATCTTCATTTTTCAGGGCCAATACATAATTATTATTTCATGAACTATCTTTCTCAAAGGTGGAAATCCTGTTTACAAGACAAAAATATGGGCCTACACAATACGCTCTACATAAACAAGTCTTTTCAGAGTGGTGGAGTTGCTTTTGTCGTGAGAAAAATCCTGCCGCCTGACAAGATTTGAACCCAAGCTACACCCATTTTTATATGTTTAATAATAATTTTATAAATTCAAAATTTTATTTTTAATATCATTTATAAATATTAAATTATGAGTATAATTTACAAAAATAAATAAAACATGGAAGAAAGGCAATGAGATGTAATAATTAAAGGCAAGGTAACAAATTCAGATTATTTTGATTTTTAAAATGATAGAGTATTGGTGAAAATCTATGTGCAATGATAGCTGAGTATTGGTGAATCTATGTAAAATGATAGGTATTGGTGAAAATCTATGTAAAATGATAGAGTAGTATTGGTGACAATCTATGTACAATGATAGAGTATTGGTGAATATATGTAAAATGATATGTAAAATGATAGGTATTGGTGACAATCTATGTACAATGATAGAGTAATATTGGTGAAAATCTATGTAAAATGATAGAGTAGTATTGGTGACAATCTATGTACAATGATAGCTGAGTATTGGTGAATCTATGTAAAATGATAGGTATTGGTGAAAATATATGTAAAATGATAGAGTAGTATTGGTGACAATCTATGTACAATGATAGAGTATTGGTGAATATATGTAAAATGATAGGTATTGGTGACAATCTATGTACAATGATAGAGTAATATTGGTGAAAATCTATGTAAAATGATAGAGTAGTATTGGTGACAATCTATGTACAATGATAGCTGAGTATTGGTGAATCTATGTAAAATGATAGGTATTGGTGAAAATCTATGTAAAATGATAGAGTAGTATTGGTGACAATCTATGTACAATGATAGAGTATTGGTGAATATATGTAAAATGATAGGTATTGGTGACAATCTATGTACAATGATAGAGTAATATTGATGACAATCTATACACAATGATAGATTAGTAGTATTGATGACAATCTATATACAATGATAGATTAGTATTGATGACAATCTATATACAATGATAGATTAGTATTGATGACAATCTATATACAATGATAGATTAGTATTGATGACAATCTATGTACAATGATAGAGTACTATCGATGACAATCTATGTACAATGGAGTATTATTGGTGACAATCTATGTAAAATGATATTGAGAATTGCTGACAATCTACGTAAAATGATAGTCTTGGTGACAATTATATGTAAAATGATAAAATAATGGTCACAATCTCTGTATCATTGGTGATAATTTCTTCTAATAGGTAATCAGGTGAATGCTTATCTGGAATTTAGAAAAACTAAATAGTTACCTTAAAGTTATCTTCCATTTCATCAGCACTGTCTTCGTCCGTCACTTCCCCTGTGTCTGCATCGCTTGCTACCGCCATTGGAAGTTTTTTTGTCTGAAAAAAATATCAATACTTTTAACCTACTGTAGAAGCAAGATTGTGTTTGGCATATTCGATATATGCATTTTTAGAGTAAATTTATTCCATGATGTTTACCTTAAATAATATTTTTACCTTAATTAAAATTTTTTCCTTGAGGTCTGCTGGTGATGGAAGATGAGTTTGTTTTTCAGATGGTGGGGTTGCATGGAGTTTGTCTAAAAGTTAAAGAAAGGTGAACAATAAGAGTGAAATACATTTACTCATAATATAGTATAGTTAAACAGTACATACATACACCAAATGAGTACTTACTCCACCATTCAACATCATAAAAGCACAAGACAGGATTTTCATAAATATACGACTATAGCTCTGTATAAACTATCAAACTAGTTTGACAAAGAAAGTGTGATGTGCCCTATATGGTAGTGATGTACCTAAATATGGTAGTGATATGACATTATAATGTCCATTTTGGGTACATCACATTTTTTTGTCACATAAAGTTTGATAGTGTAGACAGAGCTTTAAAAACTTTCACTATTGTACATTTTGAATTGAATTATCTACCTTTTAAGATTTCCCCAAGGTAGTACGCCATTTTTTTCTGCTGATCCACGCTGCAGTGGTTTTCAATTGACAGCACAACAGGGTAAGGGTTGTTTAAAAATGCATATTTGTTTATAGTTTCTATGACATCACGAAATAGGATTTTGGTTGTTAAGGTGTAACCATGGTAAATAACTGGTTCACCATCTTTTCCATCCCAGCAGTCAACTGAAAATTAGTTAGAAAATATATTATATAATTATTATTTACTTTTTAAACGTGTTTGTAAATGTTATATTTCAAGAGGAAGTTTGATGCTACTGAGTGCAGCCCTCGATTTATGAAAGCAGCAGATTGCAGAATAACATCAGGTGTAGGAACCTGACTGTCCTATTTCTTGTAAAATGTAAAACATGGCTTGACAACAACATTCTTTTTATCCAAGATTCTTATTTTTCTGTAATTGTTTGAAAGATAAATTAAGCTAGGCCACAAATAATGGAAAAACTGTATAGCGGTAACAGAAAGAAATTTCAAGTTGTTCTATTGGTGTTAACACAAGCATATGTTTACAATATTGTTTTTACAAAAATAAAATATTATGTGAAAAACAACATAATATCTGTAAAGTAGGCTGAGGTTGAAAAATAAATCGCAACAAATTTATATTTATAACATTTCTTCTTCAGCACATATATAGATATAGTATCCCTAAAGAATTATGTTACGACTTTACTAGGTCTATTTTAACACAATGCAGTAATATTAACCTTTAATCAAAAAGTTTTACACATGAATGCAAGCAAAGCATCAAACTTGAAAACATACACTCACTATTAATAACACCCAATAAAACAACTTTGAAATCTGAATTAATTTCTCTAAAATTTCAATCCATAATTTATCAGCTGACAGAGCTATAGTTAATAATTCAAACGACATTTCATTTTTAATTTTTCTGTAGCCATTTTTACTACATGATTGGTTTTTCCTAGCCCGATAATCAAATTTGCTCAATTATTTTTCTTTCCAAATTCCAGCATTACCCTCTGCACAAAATATTACTTTCTTTCCTAGTGGAGCCGTGTGGTGAAAATGGAAAGTCGCTAATGATAGGCGCAGTGATGCAAAACCACAGCCAGAGCCGGACAAGAGCAGGTGTACCCTTTAACCTCAACACAAAATATTTTCCCCTAATGTGACAATAAAATCATAATCATCGTAATTTTGTAGACTAACTATAAAAAAAAATGTTCTTACGTTCAACACATCTGCATCCCGCTTGCAAAACACAGGCATAGATGTCTACACTGGACTGCGACATTAACTGATCACCAACAAGGTATGTGTTGTGTGAGGCCGCCATATAGTAGTGGGACAAAGGTTGTGTCATATCTTGATGAACTTTCTTGTGGCTCTGATTAAAAGCATTTCCTTCCGGACTCAGCAGGTATTTTGTAAAACCTTCAATTTTAAAAAGTAGAAACAAAAAATGGTTGACGGTTATCCCCATTTTAAACAATCTTTTAGCTTCAATACAATACAATCTATACAGGTTATGTTGCTAAAAAAAACTTTCACTGTGTATGGAATGTGCATACATAGGATTTGAAACACTTCTTATATGAAATATCAAAAAGACATTTTTAGGATTGAATCATACTAAAAGTATTCAGTTCTATACCCACCGTCAATTCCAAGCCATCTGTTTTCTATGTTTTCTGGTACCGGTTCAAACTTATCAATAATTTCTTCACACATTGCGATTGTTACTGACGCCAACCTTTGCTCAGTTTGCAAGAACTTTTGAAGTTCTTCAGTTGTCATGTATTGTTTTGATTGGCTATATTGCTGGAGTAGAAAAAGTAGTTCCTTTCGAGTACTTATTAATTTGTAAAACTGCATGAATTCCTCATAGTCTAGTTGACCCTCATGTTGTCCTATTGTGTTTGTATCTGCTTCCTGTCAGTAACATATTAGAAAAGATATTGTAACCACAGTAAACATTAATTGAATGACAATTTTATTCATAATGCATAGTATACAAGTCCATAGCCAGGATTTTTCCAGGGAAATCCTTTCTTCCACAAAAGGGGCAAAAATTGATAAACTGTAGTAAAGCATATTTATCATCATTTCTGCTCCTGATCTTTAGTTTTAAAAGGGTACTTCGGGGGGGACTCTGGCCATGTACCACCAAAGATTATGAGCTTACGATTCTAGTACATTACATAGAAAATGATTTGTATATATTATACCACTTTATAGATGAGTGACTAAACTCCCTAAAGAAATCTTTAATAATATGTTTAAGTACAAATTAGAGAAACAGTACAGTACAAGCCCTCATCAGCAATAGTTCAATTGTAATCAAAGGTCACATGAAGCTAACAACAATCAAGAAATCAAGTAAGTGCTGCCGAATATGTTACCCGTAGGTCACAGAAATTCTTAGAAGATTGTTCTATGAACTACTATGCAGTTTACATAATCATGGCATGGGTGCAGTGGGTCTATTTACTGGTTAACTATTTTTTGTCAAATATCAACTTATCTGACATTAAAGGCCAATCAACATAGAAATTTGTTTTAGATAATTTTTTCAATATATTGTATTTAAACAACTAAGGTACCGAGATAAATTTAAACACTACTCGTGAAAAGTAATGTTATAATTTAATGTTTTTATTAGAAGAGCTTAAAATATAATAGTGTTTTCCAGAAACATAATTGTATTATGATTGTTTTTCTTCTAAAAAAAGATACCTTATATCCTTGGGTATCCTCTGGTCTACAGTAATCCCACCCTCTATTTTATGTCTGTCTGTCTACGTTCATACTAAGCCCAGATTCCGAAATCATGGAAAACAAACATTTTTAGAAATATACATACACTCACAAACATACGTAATCAAAAAATGAGTTTTCTCAGGTATTATAATTAATATAAGTAAATTAATTTTTTTGTTTTTTTTACAAGAAAATGTACCACCGCAAGTTATGAGCTTAAGATTATATAACAACATTCTAGTACATTACATAGAAAATGATAATGCTTTACATATAACATTAAAGTTGAGTAAATAATCTCCCTGAAGAAAGCTTTAATGTGTTTAAGTACGAATTAGAGAAACATATGAACTCTCACGGCAGTACAAGCCCTCATCAGCAATAGTTCAATTGTAATCAAAGGTCACAGAAGCTAACAACAATCAAGAAATCAAGTAAGTAGTGAGTAAAATGGACGAGCAGTTAGGGTAGGAGGGCCAATTACCTTACCTGAAAGAGCCAACAATATCGGCATGGGTTGGAGGCCGACTTGCTCCTAGATCTCGTGGTAGTCTTCTCGGATAAGGACTATAAACCATAGGTCCAGTGTACACATTTTATAACCTGTGTGCACTTAACTCAGTTCATCATTCAAGACGAGTAGGGGGTTACACTGGTAAAATGGTTTACAAAATAGTCCCTGTATCAGGGGGATTACCACTTATCTGATAGGACAGTGATTAATTTACTATTGGTAATCCTTGGCCACATGTGCCTAAAGACAACAAATAAAAATTGCTAGAGTACTGCTGAATATGTCCATAAGTAACAGAAATTCTGAAAGATATTGTTCTACTGTACACCTTAACTGTACGGTATTCTCATGTTTTATGAAAGCATATCTTTAAAGCATCCTTAAATAAAAATCTAAAAATACGTACTCTGAAGAGTTTTTTAATTTTGCGTTTACTGAGTTTAAAGTTGAGTTTGTGAAGTAGCTTGATGACCTCATCCATGTCCAGAAGTCCATTCTTACTTTTGTCGGCCGTCTCAAATGTTGTTCTCAACCAGGTAAACAAATGTTAAGGTCTTAAAACAGTATGATTATATCAGTTTTTATCAATATACTCATGGATACTTTCCGATTCTCAGTGCTGTATTTCCACATACAACAATTTTGTCTAGTATCATAGAAATATTTGGTAAACAGCATCTCATGTGGTGCCTGTATCATGCAAGGTAAAGGTTAAAGGTTAAAGGTTAGGTTATAATCTATGATAGCTAAGGTGAAACAAATGAGATGTTGTATTATACCTATAAATATTCATATGAGATACATGAGAATCATACTTTTTTTGTCTTGCTGTTGGAGTCCACTGGGTGAAGCATGAAGCATTTCGGATACACTAGCAGTGCAAGTCAGTGCAAGTGAAGGAATTTGGATGTCATAGTATAAGAGCTGGCAAACATGTGGGGTTGTTTATGTTGATGTTGTCTGTTTTAATGTATTAATGTCAATTATTGAATTATAATTCAATTTTTATAATATTCTATTTCCATTGATTTGAGGGCATCCAGTAATTTAAGATTTTAAATAAAATATAAAGAAATACAATAACAAAATGCGTCAGTGATAGATAACAAAAGTTGTTATATTTAAAGGATATTTATCTCTAAGTCTGTTACTTTTGACCAGCATGTCTTCCATCTGTAAGCCAGCAAGCAAAAAACGCACTCCTTGAATCCAAATACACGCCTCCTGAATTGTATTGGCTACTAAATCAACTGTTTCTAATCCGTTGCCATAAATGATCGAAAAACAGCACGCCGAGTTAACATTCTCATTCACAAGGCTACGCTTGAACGAATCCGTGTTCTGTCCTTCGCGCACCTCTTTGATGGAATCCACAGCGACTAAAAATAGTATAAAAAAGTAAATGCAATTAGTGATATTTCATTTCAAAAAGGATGCAATAGCGACATTACTCTATAGTGTTTTTTGTGAGAGGTATTATGATCGTTAGAAAATCAAACTAATGACTCCCAACTGTTCATGCTTCTAAGTATAGAGATATCTCAAAGCTAAAATTGGTTTAGCTTAACCACAAACACAACAAATCCAAAGGAATGCATGCTATCCTCACTGAGGACAAATAATAATACAAAATACAAAATAAATACAAATACAAATATAAATGTATTTTCAAATACAGTAGAACGTTTTAACACATAGTTATGGGACACTTTGTTTCGTCCAAAAAGTGTTCCCTTAATAGGGGTTAGTCATTAATGATAATATTCTGTTTGAACATGCTGACTAATAACTATATTACCAATCAGTTTAAATGCCTCAGGCATTTAATATCAACATAATATATTTCCTCTATACTTATACTAATAGCTTTAACTTCACTATCTTATTAAAATATTCGGCTAAATTTCTGTTTCATAATAAACTATAAAAACGTATATGAAATGTATGCTACTGTACACATACCTTCTTGTAGTGTAGTACCATTAAAAATACAGTAACGCCATTATTATTATTATTAAGTGAGTGTCCTGAATGGTGTTGTAGTAGTGTGTTAAACTCAGTACCCGTTGTTTGCGTGTACCCTTAATAGGATGGTTCTACCATAATGTCAAATGGAAAACGGATGTCGTATTCGATTGGAAACTTTCGTTGTCAACGTAAAGATTCGTTGAGTACTTTTTGTATTCCAATTGTAAATTTGTGCTCAACAGAAAGTCATTCGAATAGAAAACGTTGACAATGAAAGCTTTTTCGTTAAGAACAATTGCAACGTTTAAAATACTCGTTAAAGAAGTACTCAACAGAAAAACTATTCAACGGTACACTCGAATACGACAATTGACTTACTTTTGGCTTTTGTGCCTTTGCGGGTAGGCTTCCATCGTATGCAACTGTTTTGTTCGTCTAAATAGTATGTTCGGTTTGATTTTGTTCCTTGTGCTTTGATCTTGGTAAGTGTTGTTCCTTCCTTCATACAGTAAATACACACTGACACTGTATGACAACAAAATTAAATGTTATTTAAGTGTTTAAATGAAGATGTACCCGAATACCTTAAATCATAGTTTAAATTTTCTAATGAAAATCATGATCATTTTACAAGAAATAGTTGATAATCACTTTCCCTGGAAAAATGTAGAACAGAGTACTAAAAACATTCATTTAAATGGAAAGGTGTTGATCTTTTTAACACATTAAGTGAAGAAACTAAATTGTCAAGTAATTTAAATGTTTTCAAAAGTAACTTTAAGGCATTACTGTAGTTTAAGTTTTATTGTGTTACTGTTATTTTTATATTTTAGTTTAAAATGTACTATTGTACCCAGGGCCCCAAGGGAGAACAGTCTTTTTGACTGATTGGGCCACCCTGGTTAAATATTGTTAATAAATAAATAAATAAATACATGATTTTCAAGTAAACAAGTGAGGCAAGTATTTTGACTCAATATTTAATTTTATATTTAATAACATTTTGACTTCTTTTGCCACTCCTTGGTACACAAATGTGTTGCTGTTTGTTTGTACATTAATAAAGTAAATATTTTGACAACTAGTTCATCATTTCACAAAACAAATTTTTTTTTAAATACATTTTTTTTATAACAGTTTCTATAGGTTAGGTAACCAAACAAAATGTTAGCTTACAAATAAAACAAAAGGTTTACAATATGTTTTTAAAACTATGGTAATATAAGAAACAAAAAAATTGAGGTGTCTGTGGCAGTGGTACCTGCTTCTGATCCTCTTTGAATCTGCCTACACAAAAATCATATTTTTAAACAAATTTAAACTGAAAAACAATATATTTCATTTTTAAGCACAAAATATATGGCTGAGTAGTTTACATTGTGAAAGTGAATTAAAGTCTGTGAACCATGCATCCTATTTTTACAGGTGTTGCACATACGCGGTAAGAAAATAATTATTTTTATATATTACATTATTTTCAAGAATCATCATTTCAACTTAATTCATATCAGATTCAACCTTATTAAGCCCTTATTTGGTAAACACAATTATAAAACCAGTAGTGAAAAAGCAAAGGCTTGATTGCTTTAGCGTTTGTTTCCTCATCTTCGTTTCATATTCAAAGATTATCATTGCTGATTATCTTCTTTATGTTAAAGCTGCTGATAAAATAATCTGTTAAAGCATCAATAGATGAAAGATTTAATCAAACTCCTATGGTACAAAATTAAATTATGACCATCTTGAAAAAAACTAAGAACTACTAAACCATGGATCATTGTACCGTTGTCAAAGGGATCCTTTTTGACACAAGGATCAAAATAAAAACAAAATCTTGTATGCCTTATCATTTGTGCTTTTTTTTGTAAATTTTAATTTTTTTTTTATTAATTCACTACTGATTTAAGGATCATTTTCTTTATGTTAATTTAATAAAGCTGCTATGACACGCCACAACAACCAATGATGATTGTCTTAAAAAACAAAATCAATTAAACCCGTATCAAAGAGATATTTTTTGACCCAACAAATTTAAGTAAGATCAAAATATCTAATTGATTCTTTTATCTTTTGCTGCTTATTTTCAAATTAAAATGTTCACTTGAAACCACTTTTTATTTTTTTGTAATTATCTAATTGATCTAACCCAAAATATTTTATATATGTATGGTTAATACTCATTTATAATTTATAAATGTATTTTAACACATCTAAATTTGAGTCAAAGTATATTGTGTGAGGACACAAATCCTATCAGTGTAGGAGGATAAAAGGGACTGGTAAAATGTAAAAGTAAACATTATTTTACTAAGCCAAAAACTGGCGTGGTATCTGTTGACAGCGCAAGGTGAAGACTATAATATGCTCACATGATTTTCTTTTTTTTATGTTATGAATTCCATCTTATTTAAAACACAGATCTGGTTGCTATGTTTAAACACAGCAACATGTTTTTTTTTTATTTTGTCGTTATTTTATTTAAAACCTTGTTAAAGTTGTTTCTGAAATAAACTTTTTGCACCAATAATTTTCATGCAGATAACATTAAAAGAAACAGTCAATTAGAAAGCAGACAATGTATAAACCACTAAAAACCTATGTATGTTTTAGTGGCTTGTATGAGGTCTTCAACAAAACGTGTTGACATGTATGTATGTAAATGAAATTTGGAGCTTAGATGTTACCATTATTCAACTTTCAATGAATATCAATAAGATTAAGAAAAATAAATTGTGAATTCATTGAAAAGATTTTTTTCTTCAATTAAATGAAATTGGTGAAATATTTGATTTTCAATTCTGAATTTAAAATCAAATATTTTATAAATATACTGGATTTGTCTGTTTCAAAATAAGATGTGTTGAAAAGGTCACACAAAGGTCAGATATACTTGGCTTAACTACAAATGAAATATTGATGCAATTTAGGATTGTTGTACATTTGTCAACCTTATGAAACTTGAAATTTATTTAGAGTTTAATGAATTTTTTTAAATCCAATACATGAGGATGATTGTTTTATTCAATTTGTATTTATAACCTTGTCTGTTGTATACTAATATTTTAGGGTTCACATGAATGCATTTTAATATAAAAAATATAAGTTTTTTTAAACTATTCTAATTAAAGCAAATGCTTCACAGTTTTAAAGTTATTTTCGAAGGAAAATAAATGTATATTATTATTATATACAATAATGCAATACATAAAAAAACAATTCATATTAAATGCATAATTGTCATTAATGCAATTATATGCGTCTGGCTTAAAGACACCTTCCCTACGTTTTTTAGATCTATTTTAAGATCACAAACTATATTTAATCTAAAAATAATACTATATGGTCCTATTGCGATAACTTTTTTCGTCTTTAAATGGTTAAAAATGTGAAAAACAGGTCGATGCTAATAATTATAGCGGCCCGCTATAAATCCCAAAATGCATTGCGCGCGGATTGATATTTCTGTTTTTCTTCTGTAATTCACCCACTTTTCGATCGATCGTGAGGCCAAAACAAATGGAAGACTCCTAACATTTCAGCGAAAATACCGGGTTTTCCCCAATTTGTATCAAAAATAGAAAGGCAATTAATGCAGCAACTATACAACGTCAGGCTAGGTATATAGCTAGTGTACGATGTTTGTACGTTACCGATGTTTACTAGCTAGGCCTACACAACTAAGCCTAGCTAGGCTAGGCCTAAAGACCGTCCACGAGAGGTCAGTCGCCGCGAGCTACTTGGTAGTGCATTGTTTCTCACTTTTTATCATAATTTACCATAAAACGTACATTTAAGACAAGGAATGACCTTATTTAATGTTTTTAAAGTAATATACTGTATATGTATTATTTTTACAAAACGTCACAAATTGTAGGGAAGGTGTCTTTAAACACCTTCACTTCTGCTGCTTCTCGCTTATGGAATGACCTACCCGCCTCTATTAGATCATGTTCGTCTACTATCGCCTTTAAATTTCCCTTGAAAACTCATCTTTTTCTTTCAGATTGAGCTCTCTCATACACTGTACCTTTGATCACTTACTGCTGGAATTGGCGCGTTATAAATTACTACTATTACGTACTATTATAGACATTCAACCTCATTTCAAATTAAATCTCAAAATAAACTGGGAAGGCAGCTGGATGATGTGAGTGGCCGAGCGGTTAAGACAGTGGAACCATAATTACATAGCCATAACATCGGCAAGGGTACGAAACTCACTCGCTCCATGGTTCTGGTGGTAGAACGAGTCTTCTCGGATAAGGACTATAAACCGTAGGTCCAGTGTACACATAGCTCATGCGCACTTTAAAGAACCTAGTACATCTTTCGAGACGAGTAGGGGGTTACCCCGGTGTACTAGTCCACACAAACACAGCCACTGTCACACACAGCCACTGTGCAAATTGGGACTGGACCGTTTTAGAGGTGTGTACCACCTGTTGGTCCAGATTCTTCACTAACTGAGTTAGTGAGAAGTCGAAATAAATAAAATGTCTATAAATCTGTGCTCTATGTTAATAAATCGTCGTTGTATAGCCACTAAAACTGTGTAAGGAAGTGCAGTGCGCACAATGGTTTGACTTGTTCCTAAGTTATCGGTAGTTTACAGAAGCCTTTAGATAAAAGTAAACAATACATTGTGCACCTGAAAAAATAATTGTTTTTTGAATATGCCATTTTAATGTTTCACTTTGACC
This sequence comes from Antedon mediterranea, assembly GCF_964355755.1. NCBI lineage: Eukaryota > Metazoa > Echinodermata > Crinoidea > Comatulida > Antedonidae > Antedon > Antedon mediterranea. Next base: position 26,796,150 of record NC_092672.1, read on the forward strand.
AAAAATTTGATCACCAAAAAAATGATTTACCTGAAAAAACTGAAATGTAAAGCGAAAAATAGTCAAATTGTCTGACAGACAATATTTAACTGTTTCTTTTGTCTTTTTATAAGTGAACTCATTATTTGTTTTTTATTTTGTACTTTTTTTCCCTATGTAAGTGAATAACTTCATTAAAACTGCAACATGTCCTATTTAAAGTCTGAATTTAAAAATCTTTATTTTTAATGATTTTGGGAGACAATACATTTTTAAGGACCATGACATTTTCCGACAAAAAATCTGGCATAAAATGTTTTCAATTCATTGCATTGAAAGCCTACAGGCCACAAAGGTTTGAGAATGTAACTGATTCCTTTTTGTATAATTTAAACATTTCAACTTTAAGGCTGCTTGACAACATGTTGAAATACATTTCTTGGAACAAGACTAAAGTTGTTTGTTTGAAAAGTATATGGCATGATTGAGTATTAAGCTCAACACTATTGACGTTAATTACACTAGATAAATTTATAATCAATTGCAATCCATAAATATGGTAAGTATGTACTTAATGTAATCTTAATGTTTTTTTGCAGCATTTATCTGATTTTTGTATTATACAGTAGAACTCATTGGGACACTTCCCATGAAACAAATAAGAGGAAATATATGTTTTTATTTACAACTAATCCAAACTGTGACTCCAGATAACCATGCTTCCATGTTCATGTTTTTGTATAATATAATAATACTAAAAAATGGTTAAAAACAGGACTTTCCGACATACAGAAAGGGGTATAAAAAAAAAACAGTTGAAAAGAAAACACTAATATAAACATCTTTTTGAATTGTACTAAATTATTGCATTACTTCCATATTTTGAGAAGTTTAGACAAAATTCTAAATCTCTTAGGAATTTATTTAACAACACTTAATTGAGATATTTCCTCTTAAGTGGTATTCACCTAGATAAGAGGATTATTCAATATAAGGGTAAGTGTTTCCTGAGATCACTTATCCAATTAAACAAATTGTTTAATAAAGCATGGTAAGTTAAGAACCAAATGGTGGTCTGTGGGTCCGATATTTTGGTGTGAAGGTTGGAAATATCAAATATTGTTAAATATCATTTATGATGTTGTATAATTTCAAATGGTATTGACAAAAACATAGGGAAGACACTGTTTACAATCACAGAAATGTTCATGTAAGGTTGGATAAATAAATATTGTCTATACTGTATTTTCACATGGTATCAAATATATCACATACAAATATTAAAAAAAAAAACAGAAGGATGAAAATGTTTAAAATTTTTTGGTAATTTTTTACCAATAATAAATATCATCTCAGATTGTATTGCATATGGTATTAAATAAATCCTGAAATTAAAAAAAAAAAGATGATAAATAAAATAGATTACCTTATAGATATTGGCCCCTTTTTTTAAAATGTGCAAAATTGGATAGAAAACACAATTATTTACCTTAAAAAACTGTAAACCAAAAATAATTTTTAGTTAAATATAATTCCTTTTATTTTGTCTTAAATGAGAAATCATTTTTTTTCTATGGTAGTGAATAACTGCAAATCACCTATTCAAAGTCTGAATTGATTAATCTCCATGTTTTGGGGGGACAATACATCTTTAAACACTGAATTAAATATAAAGTGGATTGATCTAAATACAATAAACATTCAATGAGTAGTACGCTCCATTATGCCGCTGGCATAAAATATATCTTAGAACAAATTCATTCAATCAATTGTTGTGGACATCTATCATCTATCAGAGTTGAAATGTTCAAATGATAAACACAAAGAAATAGTTGAATCATATAATCTATGGTACATCGCAAAGGCATTATCTTAAATCAAGTTATGAATTCAATGGTATGTATGTGATATTTAGTATTGCTGTATTTGTTAAAGAATCTCATATCGCTCTCTGTGTGTCCAACTGGCAGGTTGGAATACATGTAGAAACAGTATTGCACGGTCTTCCAGATGAGATGTTAGGCCATTAGTTCTGTGGGCAAAATGGCTCATGTGCATGTTAAGTACACTCTTCAAAAAGAGTAGGATCATCTCCTGTGTATTGCCAATTTCCCCACCAGAAGGAACCACCTTAGGGGGACGGTTATCCATGGGGTGGACACCAACAATTTTCTATTTATTTTTCTAGAAGTGGAGTAAAATTTGAAACACTTGATTCACCCAATGGCTTATTGTGATTCATAGCCAATTCCTTCTATCGCAGGAGAACATTCCTGTTTGAAATCTATAAATACTAGTAACAACACATTCCATGGTTTTAAATTGAGTTGACTTGAATGCTGCCATTGACTGGAAGTTTTAAAACACTGTACAAATTAAATTAAAACCATTGAACAAGAAATCAGTAACCATATCACAATTCCAACTTGTTTATAAACTAGAATGCCAAAAAAGAACAAAAGAAACATCAATATTAAAATCAAAGTTAAAAAGTGCTTTACCATCAAATTCTTGGGAAGACCAGTTCTTTGCCGTTTCTGATGGTATCACTGCCATTCTGTCTTTTCTTCTAGCTGACCTTTTGGCAAGATTTGGAATCTCAATTTGTGATGTCGAAGCTGACCTACCATTAAATCGTTTCCTGGAAGTGCCATTACCCTCCTCCACTTCATCAAAGGGCTGGTAGGTTAGGGAAGATGTACTCATTCTATTAAAACAAAAAAATAACAAATATCAAAATCTGAATTTATCTTATCTTATGAGGTGGTGAAAAGTGAAAACCTGAGGCTGTGTATCATTTCATTTCCTGGACTTTGTCATCTAAGGTTTAGACACTTACTTAAGGATACTGATATACTGTATATATCTATATATTTTTTTTTTAGTGTCACATAATAGTTATTCACTTTGAGCACAAATTATATTGGATAAAACATTACCTGAAAAACTGTAATTGAAAGCAAAATTGGTTTTAGTTATAAATTGAACCATTCGTTTTGTGTTTTTTTTTATGAAATTGATTAATATTATATATAAATGCAAAAAAATGGCTTATTCAAAATATGAATTTATTAATCTTCATTTTTTCCAAGTTTTAAGGGGACAAATACACCTTTGCTAAGCTAAGCGTGTTTGATAAATTTGACTCCACCAGTATCATAATTTAGAAGTAGTGAAACTGACAATCTCCTACTTATTTAGAATAGTGTAGAGATCGTTCATTTGCATTTGGACCAATAGCTAAACGTCCAATCCAGAGAATGAGAACAATGCATCTTTCTCTCATCTTTACTCATCTATGACCGGTTGATTTGAAATTCTTTAATTTGTTACTACCTATGTGCTGCCCTCTGTTGTAGCCTACTGTACACTTAAATACATTATGTCAAGTCTCAAGCATCTACGTTTTAACCTAACCTCAAGCACGTACCTAGCTTCAAAATGCTGTTTATCATGCTTAGAATCACCATCACCTATCCTAGGCCACAACAACATAAAATCAACTTTATGGGGAGTATGTTAATGAATTAGGGACGTTTTAAACCATGGACGGTCATGAATGTTTTGACACAGTTGGCTGGGACTTAGGTATAAACATTTATTTGTTTAGGGTTGGGGAAATGAATTTTGGAGCGGGACATAATTGAAAAGTCTGCATGTTAACAACCTCTAACTTGACATGTATGGAAATTATTATTATTATTATTATTATTACATTTATTTACCAAGGGTAGCCCAAACAGTTAAAAACTGGTTTCCATTGGGGCCCTGCATTTTACCTAATTTATTTTTTTAATTTTTTTTACGATATACAAAATGTAAAAAAGCAATTAGCACACAGTTAATAAAAAATATTGAAAAAAAAAATCTATAAAAATACAACAATAAATTCGGATACAATTACAATTTGAGGACAACGTAGCTCCTCTCATTTTGAACACTATAAGGTCTTAATTGTACTTAATGCATTGTATCATACAAATTAGATTTAAAAACATTTACAGACGTCTCGGTTCTCAAGTCGATATGCAAATAAATACATAAAATTTTCTTTCATCCAACAGCTAGCAAGTAACTCACCAATTAGAGGATTTAAATTGTGAAGCTAAAGCCTTCCAATCCTAAAGGCCAGGGTTCAATACTGACCAAGTGCCTGGGTTACGTTGTAACTCTTTCTACTCCACTCCCTAATCCTTAAATAAGGCTTAGTTATAAGCATGGTTTTTAATTATCCATCCTATAATTGCCTAATGGATGAAAAAAAAGTCTTATTTGAGGCTTACTGTAGTGGAGAAAATAGTTCAGAATGTGACGTTTTAGAGTCTTACAAAATAACTGAATGATAAAACTTTATACAGTAATTTTTTATTTTTTATATTACGGTATAATATTAGATTTAAAAATTTAATAATTCACAAATTTTAAGCATTTTTCTGTTTTAATCTGTTTTAATATTTAATTTTAAAGAAATTAATTAATTCAGAAATACTGAAGATATCTGTAAGAATGAGAAAGAACATATACTTAATGTTTTAAATTATGACATACAAACAATAGACATGCCATATATAGGAAATGAAGAACAAGTCAAGGGAACAAGTTATGATATCATCAAGGGAACAAGTTATGATATCATCAAGGGAACGCAACAGGTTGTCACAAAACATGTAATTCCACTTTTAACAGGATAAATAGTCTGTGTTCTTTAGCAATGATAAAAACATGTTTTGGGGCCAACAAATGGTTTAAAACAGTAAATAGCAATGTTAAGGTGTAGGCAGTGAGAATAAAGAGAGGGTAATCTTGCCTTCAGGATGCAAATCATTGGTGATTTCCATTGTTTGCTTCAACAAAAATTGTTCTCTTAATAAGGAGGAAGGGTTTTACCGTATAACAGTATCTCATTTTATAAAATCATGAACTCTATAAAGTTAATTAATAACCCTTTGTTCAACTCATTATGTTATATAATAAATATATTGTTATATACTTAATTATTATATTTTATTTCAACATAAGGCTTAAAACTATAAATCTATATATTGTGTTTGCATTTTAAATTTTTTTATTATCAATAAAGATACAGTATGTGCCTGTGTTTTTTAAATAAATATTATGATATTATTATCATTTCAAATTGAACATCTTTCTTTTTTTGCAAGCTGTCCCGCAATACTTCAAAAATTTATTGCAGTCTAAATTCGAGCCGCAGGTCATAACTTGCAGGGAGTCGTACTAAACATTGTTTTGCAACAGAATTCATATTAGATGATCTGTAAATTAATAATTTAATCAAATTGAAGGTTGGAATTGTGTCAAATCACCATGAAATGCTTTGTTACATCATGAAATCCTTTTATCATGAAACAGATATAGTTAATAAGCAATTCGACTTACTAATAACTTTGCAAGAACATAATTTGTTATTAGACAAGTATTAACAAAGACAGCTAAAATGTAACATTGGTGTGAACAACAGTATGGTTAATTACCTTGGTAGGCCTATCATAGATATAATTCTGTATTAGCTGGACACAGAACACTGGGAGATGATCTCCTACTCTATTTCGAATTGTACCAAGTTTTAATGTGCAATCTTTGTACATTTACGTCCCATCTATACAGTAGGACAAGGCAATAAGAATAGAGCATCTTGCCTAAACATACAATCAATATGGCACAGAATGGCTCGGACAGATGCAACTTACATGCCAGTTCAATCTCCTCATACAATGCCACATTATCCTATGAAAGTCAGTGCAGCACCAAATATACCTAGGCAGTTTCTCATCCAAGACCTGATAAAAACTGTTTGTTTCAACGTGATATTGCCATGGTTAGCCTATGCATAAAAAGTATCATTCATTCATTGGCTTATAATCAAAACTTATTATCAAATACTGTAATCAAATTTCCAATTACATACATATGAGCAGCCAATTTACTCTAATTATATCAATCACCAATCAAACAACAAATCACTCATCTTTTGGGAATCTCCAATCCATATCATGTACAAAGCAAACACATTTGTTGCAGAGTGAATTGTACTATAGTATACATTTATAATTATCAGAGGCAGATCAAAGATTTTAAGGAAAGGAAACAAACAAGGAGATCGACGCCTTTATATTGGCCAAACATATAGAGATATCATACAATTAGGCCAATGTCTCATAAGGTTTTCCTTTAAAAGTGTTTAATATTATAGGCCTAATATCCCTCTATTAAGCTAATCTAAGATCAATCTGTGAACAAATTTAAATAAAGGTAATTTTACTTAATCCTGGGTGTCAACATTTACCCAAAAAAGGTGCATAGGTAGGGCTGGAAAAAGGTCATTTTAGGGTTTAAAGGTTTTTTTGAGAGAGTTGTCTTTATTTTTATACTACTAATATTTTTATAGCCTAAACTAAATTTAGTTTATGTGAATGTTTGTTTTCAATATAAAATTACATATTTCAGAATTATTCATCCATGTTACCATTTGTAGCAATCACAAAAATTTTAATTAAATTAAGATAAACAAATAAACTTACCTAATAAGTTCCTTGTCATTATTAGGATTGTAGAAGTATCAATGTCCAATTGCCTTGTTCTAGCAGGTAGTATATCTGTTAAAATGAATGTGGTACAAATATTGAGTTCCAACACTATAGATCGCAAGAGAATTGCTTGAAAACTCAAGGGGCAAATTACAATATAATGTTTGACTTCAGTCAGTAGACTACTGGAAAAGTTCAATATGAAAACCATATTTACATGAAAATATTATTAACATAAATAATTACAATCAAATTCAAACAATACATTGTGACCCAGTGGTCTAATGGCTAGGACATTTGCATATCAAGTAGAAGGTTCCGAGTTCGAATATCTTTTTCTCATTCTCACAGCTTTCCTCATCATTTATCAGTTCAAATTAATTAATCAAAATTCAGTACATCACCAGGCGGTTTATAATTTGTTCTGTGTCTGTAATGTTTATATATATAATACAGTTAAAACTTATTGCATTGATGAAGGATTAGTATTATTCCCAAAAGCTCTGCAATTTCTTTCTGGCTGTTTTTATTTTTGGATTAATATTCTATTTCCATGTACCCAAAGCATTGTCATTTTTTCAATTTGCCTTTTGATTTATAAGATACGAGCAATTTTTGTTGGAATAAACATAATGACATGACTGCGATACATTACAAAGACAGCAGAATTTCTTTTTCTCAGTTTTTATGTATGTGACTAAACTTTAAAAAAAAATTAAAATGTGTGACTTCTGTACTGCAAAAATATTTGTTAGGGGCAGTTAGAGCATTATTGCAATTTTCATGGTATTTTTGGTATGAATGTGTATACATTTGATGTACTGTATCATGTTACTTGGACATTTATAGGACTTGTCAACTTGCTGGGAATATATAACATCAAAAAACAATGGGGAAAACAGGAAAGGCACTGGGATATGACAATTACCTTTAGATGTTACTATTCCGGTAGGAATGTGCTCTGATACAGTGAAGAATATATAAGATGTGTTATCTTTGCTAGTATTTTATCACTGAAACGTTTGATTCAAAAATGAAAATACATAAAACTGCTATTGTTTTTGACTAAAATGTGTGATTTAAAAAAAAGAATTCAAACTTCTGGTTTTTGTAATAAAAATATACAAGCATATTGTGCCTCCCTTGGTTTCAGTTTGGTGCTATAAGGAAAGAAACACCTAGTTTACTTTTTCAAGTAATAGTCACGCATTTGCTGTTAATTAAGTCTGTAGTTCCTTCCCTTTTTGGCAAGATATTTATGCAGGCTATAATTTTATATTAAATGATTTTATTATTCAAATTTAAGGTAACATATATCACCGACTATCAATTCCCTGCCTCAAAACATGGATACCAACGCTATACTCTTCTGATGGATTGATGGAAGTCAAGTATAATCCCACCCTCTAATCGAGGCTATTTAATGGAGTCTAATCCCTAACTTTTACCATTCATACCCTGTGACTACTATACACCCAAACTCGTCATACTGGAAATAAGCCTACAGAAATTTGTTTTTTTGAAGTTTCACATAATGTATGCATATTATACAGTTTTATCAACCAAGTATATCGCATGCAATGCGGTGCCAATATAATATATAAAGACTTCCGCGCTTATGTATTTTATTATGCAGTATAAAAGCCCTTTCTTAATCCCCGAAGATATAACAACTATATTGTCTCATACAAAACACATAAAAGGATACAGTTAATTTTATTTTATCAGGGTCTTTAATAGGCTTATTGATTTTTACTACATATTTTTATTATTATTACTTTCTCAAAATATGGGACATTTTTACGAGTTTCAATTAGAAATGGCGCTCAAAACATTTGTTGCCTATGGTTACAATAACATAAAGTGTAACCAATAAATAGACTACTTTATGTGTTTAGTTGAAAATTAATTTAATTTATCCATTTACAATTTTAGTATAGAGGCTAAATAGGGGAGCAAAAAATGTTGATGTTGCATGCCTTATATGCAAATGAACCATATTGATTGCATAACAATTTTAAGGAGCTACTGTATCCCAGAGCGGGATTATATTAAAAACAAGATCAAAACAACAAAATGTAGAAAAATGTACAGCATTACTAAAGTCAAATGTAGGTTGGAGCCATAGACTAAATGAACATTATATATTGGCTATAACATTAAGCCGTATTATTTAATATGTTATAATGACTTGAACTACATTAGCTAACAAATGATTTGTGTCATTCTTATATTAACATGGGTGAAACTTGCAATTCCATAATAAATCAAACGTTACACGATATTTTGAAGAGGATCAAATATTAAACAATTCATCTTTTTCATACTTCTATTGACAATGATTGCAGTCTATGGAAAAAAATTAAATTGATACGAAATTAGACGTATAGACGCTTCCTTTGTGTTTCAGTATTGACGTCTCCAGCTTCTCAATTTTTTTGAATCAGATTAAAAAAAATTGAGAAGCCGGAGACGTCAATACTGAAACACAAAGGAAGCGTCTATACGTCTAATTTCGTATCAATTAAATTTTTTTCCATAGACTGCAATCATTGTCAATAGAAGTATGAAAAAGATGAATTGTTTAATATTTCATCCTCTTCAAAATATCATGTAACGTTTGATTTATTATGGAATTGCAAGTTTCACCCATGTTAACATAAAATGACACAAATCATTTGTTAGCTAATGTAGTTCAAGTCATTATAACATATTAAATAATACGGCTTAATGTTATAGCCAATATATATCAAACTGCTCTTCGATCAATACAACTTGGTAAATGTGGAACGTTGCTAGGTTAAATCAAAGGTTAATATTTATTTGTCTAATAAGATCATTTTTCAATTTTTCAACTCAACCAACCTTTTAATTATGTTTCTAGGGATGAATATTCTTCTGACAATTCTTTAAGCTCTGCCTACACTATGAAACCAGTTTGACAAAAAAAAAGTATGATGTGCCAAAATATGGTAGTGATATGACATCATCGTGTCCATATATGGGCACCTCACATTTTATCATCACATAAAGTTTGATTGTGTAGACAGATCTTTTGAATTACTTCTGTGTGACAATACGAAACTCTTTTAGAAATTGTCCTAAGAATCTGACAGTCATACAGATAAATATATACATGAACCATCACCAAGGACAGTGGACTAAATGTAACAAAAGTATACAACTTTTATTTCCCTAAAGAGTTTCTTCGTGTTAAGTTCTGTCACAAAATTTGTCTGAGGGCGAGACACACTGGGCAGTGATGTAGCCACAAGAAATAAAGTGGTGCAGTTGTAGCAAGAAATAAGAAAAATCTCTGTTCAAGTCACTGGGTTGTCAAAAGCCTCTGTGAAAAAATGGTCAGGTTGAAATCTTACCACATGTACCGGTGGCTGGCACTGCATGGGCAGTGATGAACCAGTACACAAGGTAACCCTACTCTACTGTTTTAAATAATCTCTAGATTTTCATTGGCAGCCATAAAATGATGGATGCCGAATGCTTTATACCAAGTACAACAAACAAGTGGCGTATGGTTTGTGAGGCATCAAACAAAACTTGAACACATTATTTTTAATATTTTTCTTAAAATTACAAAATATAGCCAAAACATATATAGTCCATGACCTCTGTTCACTGAACAATGTTACATTATCTTCAGATCAACATTTTGCAAGGAATGACTGATTCAGCTTTAGAAGGAATGACCCAATGGGAATCAACATCTATTCCAAACAAGTTCATCCAGATAACTTTTCGTTATTCTTGGTGTCTCTTGGGATCATTTTGATGTAATTACTGTTCATTCAATTGATAAAGTAAATAGAGATGTTGATGAATTGAGCAACAACACATTTCATCTGGAGAACAAAAAGTACTAAGATGTTGACTGACTGCCCAGATAATTTAAATTTATCCAAACATAGATGATATTGATTCGATTCTGAAACATCTTGCTTATACTTATAGGGCGAGTATTAAACCATAAAGACACTAGTACATTTACAGATTCTTTAAAATTTTAAATGAAACTACCTTCTCTCGCAACAAGAGTACTACTGTATATCATAATCAGTCAGAAATTAGTACCTTCATCTTTGAAAAAAATGTTTATTTAAGCAATTTGAAGCATATAAGAAAGCTAAGGTAAAAGCAAAAAAATCTCCTTTTGTTATACTATCTACAACCTCCAATCCAATATGTAACTATTGTAAATATTTACAGGGTTAAGTAATATATTAACATAATATGAATCTTTTAATACATTTAAACATAGTCACCAGGCAACTTTACCATTTAAACTTAAACCAACTTCAAATGTAATCTTTCAAATATTTCAGACTTATCCGGAATCAAAATCAATCGGCTGTAAATGTCTGATGACGAGTGTTTTCATGTAATTTAATGGTGACCTAGTTGTCAGCCGGATGACTATAACACAACTTAACCAAATTAGGATGTTCCGTGTCTTGGGGCAGTGTTATGGGACATTCGGCAGGCAATCTGTAAATAGTATGACCTGAATCAAAGCGGTGAATGTCTCCAACGAGAAGCAATATCGACCAAGAAACGAATCTTGGTGAAATTAGACAGGAATATGTATTTAAAGCATAAGACAGAAATTATCGACTGGTTCTAACATCACAGATCAAATGTTTTGTGTCTTGTTAGGCACGTGTCAAAATTAATGTGTTTGTGTTATGTTGCCAAAGCCTCACAAACCCAACATTTTATTGAATCTAGGTGGTTTTTTTCAAATTGAGAATTCATGTTTTGAGCAGAAATTTCTATATTTTGTTTATTTTAAATTTCCCCCAGTAGTGGATTTATAAGCAGACCAAATAATGATTTATATCAGTAATAAAAAAATCAGCAAAAAAAACAATTTTCCGTAAGATTGAATAATTTTTGTCCTATAGAATTAACGTGATTAACTGGCCGACCAAAAGAGGCCAGGTTTAGGGGCCTACTAGGATTTCACTGTCAATTGGCCAGAATATAATTCGAACGTTGTGAATTCTAAATAACATGGTATTCTATATTAAATTTCTATTATATTATAACCAAATGTTTATAAAAAGAAAATGTAATTGCTGCTAAAATTCTAGGTCATGTATCCTAAATTTACAGTAGCTGCCTGAATCAATATGTTTACATTTTTAAATGTTTTTAGAATTTAGAAATATAAAAACAATATTTGAATTAATAATTTTGCATCAGTTAGAGAAATTATTCTCTGGTATCTTCTCTCTTTCCTTCCACAAGCCATTCGACTTTTTAATCAAAATTTTAAACGTAAATAATGGAACACTAAATAATCATTTGCATTGTTTATGTTATCTAGGCCTATATCTTTGAATTTGAATCCCTAACAGTATTACTTGCTCCTCAGAATGTCCAGGAGCAAACACAGGTAGATATGACCCTGTAGCTATTGGTGTTGTGAACCCGATCAGTACACATTTGAAACAGATCTAAAGGTCAATCTATCTTATGTCCTAGATTTGTGAAACATGCATAAAACAATGTTACAACGATAATGTCACTTACATTTGAAAATTTGTATAGATTGATTAAAAATAAATGAAATAACCTACATATTCTTTTATTTAACTAATGCCCTTTATAATTGCTATTGGCAGGATGGTATTGAAACAAAGATCAAGCGAACATACCAAGAAATTGATTGAAGTTTAATTAAAAGATGTAATGACGTTACTTTAAACAAAAACACAAATCAATTACAAAATTGTTTATGCAAATGTATTTTAATGAAAATTTATGAAATTACATTTTGAAAATAGCAATTGAGTAGTATTGAAGCTATAAACAAATTAAAAATACACACCCTAATAAATGTGTTTGCCTATTCAACAAGAGAACAGCCATGAAAGTGATGATCATGATGATTTGCCCCTTTTATGGAAAAAACACTTTAAGGCTTGCCAATCCACAGGTAATATCACACACTGCTCATTTTTTCTGATATAATCTTGGTTTGGGTTACAAAACACTGGTTCTTGCTATAGAATGATTCCAACGAAGGGTTGTGTGGCAACAATGACAGGGCATCTGTCTCCATATCAAAATCAAAATACCTTAGTCCAAGTTTGAATAAATTGATTTGGGCAACTCTCACTCATCATTTCAATACTTGATCCTAGCAATTTTTTGAGATTCTCATATTCAACCACATTATAGTTAATCTTTTTTTATACTATAATACATTGTAAATTAATGTTCTTATGTACAAATCCTCAGAATTAAGTTCTAAATGTGTGTTCAATCAAAACAGTTTATTGAATTTCATAGAAGCAAACAATGAACCCAAACTCTTCTAAAAAAAACATCTTTTATTCCACCGATTTTATGTACCTGTATATAGTGCCTTTTTAACTCTATTGAATTTTATTGTTTTAGATTTTTACAAAAATGTATGTATATTATTATAATATATATTTGTAAAAGGAATGAATAAATGTGGGTGACCCCCACGAAAGAGAAAAAAAAACATCTTTTCTTATAAAAACATGTTATGATTTTGGTTGTATACAGTAAACATAACAAAATAAAAACAGTAAAAAATGGTTTAAATATTAAAACATTTGAGTGTATTTGAGTGTATTCTTGCCATTTGATTGGTTTATTTGTATCATGGGACATTCAGTATAGTTATATTGTACAGCAAAATTATACTTAATACAGTAATTCTACTCTAGTTAAAGATATATTGTCTCTCTGAAAACATTTTTTTTTATCAAATACCTTTGCTGAATAATGTCATTTTAATGTCATATAATAATTGACTTTGATCAAAAAATTGTAAATTTTTTAAGCAATTAATATTGACTGCCAGCCAATGGGTTTTTGGTTGAATCTAACCATTTATGTAATTGTCATTTTATATTAAAGTGAAAACATTATTTTTTAAGGTTTTTCCACAGAAGTGATTAACTTTGTTAAAACTACAAAATGGCATATTCAAAGTCTGATTTGATTAATCTTCATGTTCATGGTTTTGGTTGATTGGTAGATCATGATCTCATGTAAGTGGTTTTAAACAAATATTAAATTGTTCTTTCTTTTGTTTTATGTAAGAAAAATGTATGTTTATCAGTAAATTAATATTTATTCTTATAAACAAATCACAAGTATTGTCGTGAGGTGGTTTCCCAATTAATTGTACGATCAAACCGGTACTGGGTATGATCAACTAGCGTTCGTGTTCCCACCTAATCATCCATTCATAGAAGTACTGATGAAGATATCAATCTGTGGCGACAATAGAATGGACCCAAGACCTGGCTATCTTCGACTTTTAAATAATAGAAAGTTTAGAAAAATGTTTTTGTTAGACTAGAAATGTACGTTGTATGTATATAGAAAAATGGTTGTAGTTTTCAAAATTACGTTGTATAAGTTGCGATGTGAAAAACTGTTATTTGATCGTTAGTTGTCGTGTACATGAAGCAAAAATATAAATATAATAAAATAAAATAAAATAAAAATCGTTAGTAAAACTTTTAAAAAGAGTAAAGATATAAGGAAGAAAAGCAAAGAGATCATGGAGCGGCTGTACCAGAAAAAAAATGATAGTCGGTCCTATTCAACTCAGGTTTGTTTCAATGAAATAATCTTTCAACACATAAAAACAAATTGTCTATTATGTTATTTGTATAATAGTATTCATATAAGAACCACTTGATCTAGTGGTTTTAAAAGCATAACTATACTTTACTGTCTAAATAATAAAGTCTTAATGTCAAGCTCTAACATATCAGGATCTGATTTCATGGAACATGATCAATGTTGAGATAGAAAAGGATATTGAAGATTGGATATCAATCAGATATTGGTTCAATCATCGATAGAATTTAGCAAAAATATCTTATAATCGTTGGATCAATTACAGACATAACAGTCTCAATTAGTACTAAAGCCCCTAAGGTAGAACATCTTTTCAATTACTAGAGGGTGAGCTCGCTTCGCTCGCTCCCCCTCTAGGAAGTGTAGACGATGGTTCTCGGAATGATAATGTTCTCCTTATACATTTTCTGTCGGTTACCATTATTGAAAATGCTTGACATTCGTAAAACTAAACTACTTTGTTTCACAGTGTTTTTGATGATTAATAACATTTTAAAGTATAGTTTTTATTGTTTGGTAGGGCCCTTTGGGGAGGCGGAGGTCATTTGAGGGAGGTGCTTATTCGAGGGATATATGTTAAATTTTTTAGTTCTAATAATATGGTAACATTTATAATCAAATGAAATCCTCTCATAGATATGAAAAGTGGTAAAAAAGAATAACAAATGCTTGGTAAATTGCAGATAACAGTGCGGTGAATTCTACTACAAATAGTATAATTGTGTTATTATAAATATGTGGATGGACGTTTATTAGATAGTTGGGTTGTGGGGTGGGGGGGGGGGTTATTATTCAAAGTGATGTTTTATTGGAGAGGCGTTTATTCAAATGAATACCATCCTAATAATTATTAATACATTATTTAATTTAATCATCTTTTGAAACTAACTGCCGTGACAGAGTGGGCCCAAGAAAGAAGACATTACGGCTTGCAACATGGGCAGACATCTCGGTCCTAACGGGACACAGGAAGATAGCCTACAGTTATTCCTGCAAGCTTACTCAATAAAACTCAGCTATCGGGATTTCACTCGAAAAATGTCTTATCAAATCTCCCTATGTAATTTTATAATACTATTCCCCACAATATATCATGAGGAAACTTTCCCTCTTACCAAATTTCCAACTTTTGAACCAGGTTTTGCCTGACCTTGATAGTGACAGCCTTAATGACTTTACTCAGCATGTGACCTCATTAAATGCTAAATGGATTAAAGCATGTAAGCTATCTAGGTATTTCCTGTGAACTTTTTTACTGAACATTAAAAAAAAGGCAGCAACCAAAACACTCAACAAAATAGAACTGAAACGAATATAAAGTAACAAAATCCAAATATTTATTCATTTATATAACAACATATTTATAATATATATATATATATATATATAGGACGAAACGACTTCTCACGATCGGTATAGGCTTGGCCGGCCTTATTGCTAGGCTAAGGTCGATTGTAATTAAGTACTCAATCCATCATATCGTAGCCTACGAAAATCTGACGAAGATACATGGCAGTCCATACGTGGAACTCCTAGGCTAAATATCGGATTAACTGTAACAAAATGTTTTTATTTACATACTCGAGCGAGTGACTTCCATGACATAATACCACTACTAGGCCTAGGCCCGGCCTAAAATATTCATTTTTTTATATGAATGCTTCGCCTCATCTTGGCTTTCTTCGGCATTATTTTCAAAATACTGTACACATGTTTGATGGAAAGCCCACATCACACGTGTTTTGTCGCGACAATTGTTTTGTTTTTGTACGAACATAATACCTACGCTACAATAAAGTAGTAATGTATATACTGTAAACAAAATTAATTGTTCGATTTTATATTTTAATACATCTTAAATAAAGGCAAAGGTATTAAAAACTACATACAGTATTGTTTTTAAAGACATTTTATTATTAATATTAATACATGATAATTCAAAAACAAATCACTGTACCACGCTTGTAAAATATTCATACGCCAAGACCTCGTGTGTCGTCTCTCTGCTGGCCGGCTCGATTTTCTCCACAGCCTGGAAATCGTGAATTTTCAACGAATTCTAACTTCGCGTAGAATTAATCAATTTTTACGATTTGAAATTGCTGATATATCACTTTTTCTTTTTATTCATGGTTAAACAAATGATATTACTATTATTTTATAGAAAAACACATTTTCAAACATTTAGTCACTTCATTTGACCATGAGAGAGTAATTTGATCGGACACATTTTCCCAGTGATTTATTGACACTTCGTAAGGTCGCGCGGCCTAGTCTTTTGATGTGTAATGCGATTAGATCGATTAGACTCAGGCAAAACCTGGTTTCAGTACCCGTCTAAAGCATCATTTGACGGGTAGAGTGGTAAGAGGGAAAGTTTCAGCATGATTCTGATTCTTTATGGCGTATATTTAATTTGATCTTTATTAATTTGCAGTATAATTCCTATTATTTAACTACTGTACCTTCACACACGTGTGGTATGTTTTAAAATAAACAAAAAACTGAAATGGCTATGATTAATGGCCAATTTTTTTTTCGTCTTCCAAAGGGACACTGTATTGATTGATGGAAAGTGCCTGTTTCCAGTCACCTTTAGGGTCAAATCTATTATTTTAACTGCTCCCTTGTGTATAAAAGAGAGGAAATATTTGAAACTAAGGTGAACTTATCTTAAACCCGGAAATTACTTTGACCGGGAAGAATTGAAATTGAGAGGAAAATCCAATGTTGAAATCATAAATGTTGTTAAAAAACTCTTTATAATATCTTCCTAAGATATAAATATGGAACAATAGCGTCGGCGTGCACACTAATGTTATCAAATCTACGTTTCGCGGTACATATCGGATAGATAAGGTAGGTATCCAAGGCGGAGATTTGTAGAGAAGTTTTTGCATTGTGCTCGCCTATGTCAGAATTAACCATAATTTATATATAGATGAATTTTAAATAATTATTTCAATGGATATGAACAGTTTAAAAAAAATGTTTTCCAAAGGAGTTTCAAAATCATACAATTTAGCAATAACATCAGATTATTCTTGGATCAATTGCAAATATAACAATCTCAATTAGCACAAAGCCCCTAAGATAGAAAATCTTTTCAATTATGAATTTTAAATCATTATAATGGATATGAACAGTTATAAACAAAATAAATAAATAAAAATGTTTCCCAAGTGCTTTCAAAATCAAAAAATGTAGTAATATCTGGTTATTTTTAGATCAATAACAGATATAACAATCTCAATTTACTAAAGCTCCAAAAAAAAAACACTCTTTTCGGTTATAATATTTTAAATCATGTAATATATAACATGTAATGAATATAAATGGACAGAAAAACTGTGCCCAAAAGGCTTTAAAATCATACAATTTAGCAATATTACTAATAATTTAACAAATCTAAATTCGTCGGCACAGTGGGTGGGTTGTTGTGCAGTGGGTCATTTTGGCTGTGATTTAAACAAATGTTCTCATGTTCTAATTGTATGTATTGTGGATCAGTTTTCATAAGTTCTAACAAACAAAATATTCTCATTTTGTGGTACCATGTTCACTTTTAAAGCTCTTTTCAAAATGTATATTCATACTCCTAGATAATAATATAATCATTTAATCTACTGAATAATAATAGTATTGAATTCATTTGGAGGTTTTATATTCTATCCACATTAAGGATACAATTCTAAATTAATTATATTTAACAAACAAATTGTAACAATTCTAGAATTCTTTTGTAGAAAACCGATTGGCATCACGAAATGCAAATGTAAATGCATTCTTTAAATTACGCTCTCAAAAATGTCTTTAAAGCAGAATTTAAGGCAGTCAAATAAATGAATAAAGAAATTGATCATAAAATATTTATATGAATCTGAACTATTAATAACTATTGATCGAAATGAGATCTATTAAAGTGAAGTTTTACATTTTAGGATGGAATTTAACATTTCTCTCGTTCGGCTCACTGTTATGATTTATTATTTTGGTTTATATTTTATCATATTTATATAATAATCATATATTTCATTATGCTTAGGATCAGGAAGAAAATAACAATCATGTTATTTTTTTAATATTGTTATATTTATATAGTACTTTAACAATCAGCACTCAGATTGTCTCAAATTCTTAGAAAAAAGAACAGATTGGATTATATTTATTAATTTTTTATATAGTACTTTAACAATCAGCACTCAGATTGTCTCAAATTCTTAGAAAAAAGAACAGATTGCATTATATTTATTAATTTTTTTTATTTAATTGTTTATGTAAATTGGGAGTATGAATATTCATGCATACAGGTAAAAGATAATTAAATTATATTGAAAACTAACAACAATACTTGTGTTAAGCAAATATAAATTTTAAAATGCAAAATTCTGGTTTTGGTATATTTTATCAATAGCATAAGAAAATAACATTCTTCTTCTTCTTCTTCGTATTAGGAGCCAACTTCATATGTGAAGACTCTGCTCCTCCAACTCTGTTTTGCTAGCTCTACTGTATTTGGTTGTGTATTATTATTATTCATTCTTGTTATGTTTTTATAATGTTAATGTTTTTTTTATATATTTTAAAATATAACTTTTAGCAATCACCAGATTGTCACAAAGCACTTAGAAACTAAAAAAATAGATTGAAATAGAACAGATTGTATTACAAAAAACTAAAAAGATGTGTTTTCTAAAGAATTTTGAAAACTTTGATTGAAGGTGCTCTCAAATAGAATTGGGAAGGTTATTCCACAGTCTGGAAGCTGCAATTAGGTGAAACAAAAGTACTAGTAGTCAACGACCTTAGAGATCTTGTAAGAGAGATCTACGTTTAACTAAACTTGAAAATATATAATGGTGACTGGTCATTTAGTGATTTGTATGTTGTAGTATGATTTGTACTAGACCACTTCTAGACTGTGGGTGATTATTAACTTCAACAACAACAATACAATACATGTTTGAGTTTATCAACCTTACAGTCAACTTTCAATTAAGATATGGGTAAAAAAAAAACATTATTAAAAGTTTTGTTTATTGCAAATCTAGAAATAATCTCAAAAGGATGTCAGTAATATCATAAAATAATTAAATGCATGTTGTACATGGTTGCTTTCCCACAAAACAAATAAAGACCATTATATTAACACTCCAACCAGGATGCTTTCCAAATGAATGAGGGGCTAGGTTTTTAAGGAACCGTTTAGGCCAATTTACACAGACAAACTGTAACGGCAAGCAGAAAACTGCGTAGCTTGTCCCACATAGAAACTGTATCTATCCTGAGTGGAAACCGCCGTCCACTTTGCGTTTTGTGTAAATGGTCATAAAATTTGTATTATACCCCTCATCTGTGTAAATTGGCCTTTATATCAGTGCAGTGCTCAGATATCAATCTAGCGAGTGCACGATGCACGTAAATTAAGATTTTGTAATTTTACTTATTATAAATTTATATGAGAAATGAATTAATAAAGCACATATATTATGAATATGAGTTCAATATAACTGTAGCCTACATCATAAAGGAAATCTATCATATATTTTTAATCAAGTATATATTATGTATTGTTGCAGTAGAATTTGTGGCTTTTGTAAAATACAATAGGCAAGAATGCAAAATAACAAAGTTATTATATAATAACAATACAACTAAGAGGGTCAAGGATATTAAATTGCTTGACATAAGCTCAATATGTCATTGAAAATATTTTTTAGCAAATTATAGAAATGTCATGTTAATATTTGAACCGGAAATATATATTTACTTTTATTTAAAATTGTTATCAATGAAATATAAAAATCTTCATGTACATATGTGCAAATATCATGAAACAGAATTTCTATTTTACATATCTGTTTTTGTGAATTTCTCTTTTTTCTTTAAAAATATTATTTTTAATTTTTATAAAGCTGAATAATTGGACTAAAAGGGATTCTAGAATAAAGAATGATTTTTATTGTTTATCTTTAAATTCACTATCTGTTACAATGATGTAATTTAGATTGGTTACAATCTAAAAACTGGAAAATATGAAGGGAGAACATTTTCACGAGTTGACAGATTGACTGTTCAATTTAACAAGGTGGCGCCAGGTTAAAGAGCAGTCAGGCTTTTCACTAATGTTCAAAAGTTACACAACATACTCTCAATGTTTTTACAAAAAAGTGAAATACACAATAGAACCATTTGCTCACCGCATTAACTTGTATACGCTACTTATATTTGCCTCTCTCCATACTGGGTACCATGTAAGGTTGAAACACAATTGCGCTGATTACCAGCTGTATGTTAATTCCATATGTGTTTGACTGAGTGCTATTATTATTAGACACTACAATAGAACCCATCCTTTGGGACACCAAACTATTCAGACACCCCTCTAAAGCAAGTATTTCTACACGCTTCAAAGACGAAAAAAAAGAAGAGAAGTTTTTAAAAAAAATTATCCTAAATTAACCAAAATTGTTGATGATGCAGAAGAACATTCTTAAAAAATACAGAACTTTGTGCCTCAAAACTATATAAAAAAACAACTTTTAAACAGGTAACACCCTTTTAAGGAGCAATTCCAATGTCTCCTCTTTAAAACCATACGGTGTAGTCAGGAAACCATTGAATTGTAGAGATTATGATCATTTTTAAATGTGTTAAACTGTTATACAGACATTGATGATACAAATGTTAAATGTACTGTACACAAACAGCTATTATAACCTAATTATAACACACCTACTAACGTATCCTTGTCATCTGATTTATTGGTTAGGAACGTTAAGGTGTTTTTGTGCAACTATGAGGCTTGTAACTATAGAGAGCTCTGTCTATATGGCTCCAAGGCGCAGCCAATTCAGCCTGGCTGAACTTGGCTGTGATAGAGTATTTTTTTTTTTATGAAACAGGGCCTAGACATTCACTGAGGGTAGCGCTCCTCCTTTTGATAATGAAAATTAAATTATGAAGTACTTTTTAATATCTATTTTTACAGACTATCAATATCCCTTAAAAAAAATCTTGGATCCACTGATGAAAACAAATAATGGAAAGGATAGAAAATTCACATGTGTTGCAGGGTGGACCGATTTATATTTTGATGGAAATAATGATACATTTTATTGGAGAAAAAATAAAAAGAACATGGCTCTGCTAAATCTCTGTCAATGGACTTCTCTTTCAGAAAATATTACATCCATTCCACTCATTAGCATTCTTTACTATATAATTTGTTATTATAATATTTGTATAATAAATGATTTGGCATACTTTACTGACTTATAGAAACAAATGGAATGTGCTTAATAGAGGGTCATTTACATTTTACAAAGTAAACCTCCTTCAAAATTATTACTGGAATATAGCAATAACCTGGAGTGTTACATTGTAATGTAATTAAGTGTTGTACAGGGAATTAGGAAGTGTCTGTACTTTCAAACTAGCATCTATATAAAAGTACATGCAATTATAATACAATGAAACACTCATGTAAATCTAATATGCAACAATAACTGTGGTTAGATCTCATACAATACAACAAAAAGTGTTCAATGAGAAATAGTACTCAAAAGTACAGTAAAACCAACAAAATGGCAATTGGTGAACACTAGGGCCTTTAAAATGAAGTGCTTTCAACTTATGTCCTATCTTTTGCATTTTATTTACCAAAATATCGACTGGGTGGATTTGGGCTGGGTGGATTTGGGCTGGGTGGATTTGGGCTGGGTGGATTTGAGCTGGGTGTGGGATTGGGCTGGGTGTGGGGTTGGAATGGGTAGATTTGGGCTGAGTGTGGGCTTAGGCTGAGGGCACCCTCCCCCTACCGTTAAATCTGCCTATAAACACAATTCCTAGGACTTATTGTAAAAGTTAATAAATAAAGGTTAGGAAATATTTTACTTTGGAAATATTTTCAGGAAAAGGATCAAGGGACAAATATGCGGCATGTTTGTCTACTGGGAGGGCAACTTCTTAGCTCTATTAACATATGTTGAATAATCAATCTGGAATTTACACAGTAGCCCTAACAGTAAATTAGTTTTCAATATAATTTTATCAATTTTGGCAAAGTTACTCTTGCACTACACACATTATAAAAATGTTTACAGAATGTTGTAGCCTAGCAATAGAAGTACATTAGAACAGAACTTTTGCTGTTCAGTAGATAAAGGTATTACCTTTCGTGTTACCTCGATTTGGTTTATTTACCCAAAAAATATGTGAATATAGTTTTGTTTTTAGAAGTTGACACTACATGATAAAATCAATTTGGTTGGTTCAATAGAATTTGAAACTATTTAATAAGCGCTTCTTCTAATTTTTAGTCCTTTTGCTGTTTTTTGTAATTTTTATATGTTTCATTGTATGTCTTTTTGCTGTTCTTTCAAAGGACCTCATTGGAAACAAGTCCGTAGAGGATTTTTATGAGTTATCCTTGGCATCCTTTCTTGTTTTATTCATGGTTTTTTATATTTGCTATTTTTAAATGTCTGTGATTTTTTATGTACTGATGCCGAAATAAATCAAATCAAATCAAATCAATTTATTTTCTTCTCTTTTCTTTTAGGGTTGCAGGGTTTTTAGCAGTTAGCCTATCTAAAAACCGAAAATGGTGTTTTACTCCAAAATAAGTAGTTACTATTAAAACCCTAGTGAGTCAAGGCACACATAATTCAATCACTTATGTTGGTTCGATAGAGTTTGCTATGTTTTGTTGAAGGTTCGCGGGTTTAGAAATACAAGGAGTAGATACAAAATTAACCAATCAGATAGTATTGATACACTTATGTATGTTATCATTGTAAATTATTCACAGATTACTAATGTTTACAGTCATTTCAAGTAATTATAGTGTATCACAAAAGGAAAGAGAGTGTTGGGTATTTAAATAGATAAAACATAATTAAACTAATTCATAGACTATAGGATAAAGATCACTAATATCAAGCAAATTGCAGATACTGACAGGGACTAATATAATCAATAATTATATATCAATTGGAGTGCAATAATCTGATTGACGGGTAACATAATGTATTCACATTTTATTATACGTTGAATTTCGTTGAATCTAATTCACCTGCTAATCTAAAGTTAGGTTTACTCAACAAACATTAAAATACTTTAATGTCTTAAATTGTATGATTAAAATTCTGTACAAGTACTGATGTATATAATAACACATGCTCCAGGTGTCTTGTACAGACGATTTGAGACTTATGCAAAGACGAATCGTAAAGTGATTAATGATTTCTGTAATATCTTTGTACGGGTGATATAAACATATTAACCATGCACGGATTTAAAACTTGTCAGTAGGAGTATCTTTATTAAACCTAATAGCCATTTATTCCTATCACAGCTAAGCAAGTTTCAAACACCATTCTAATGGATGTTAAATCATAAAATGTCATCAGAAACGTACAAAGTCGTATTAGATGTTTGATGTATAGGCTCTACAATCAATTTTATTTAAGTGTTTAAAGACTCTATCCCTCATGTTGAATTAACATGATTATACATTTTTTTATTGAGAACATAATGTCGAAACATCACGAAATACTGATCTTGAAAGAATTACAACATTCTAGTATCTTATAAGTATGGAGCGGAAACATGGCATTATCAAATAATAATAAGTCTTGAAACTGCATGATTATGTACCTATATTTATGCTTTATGGCAAGTGTATTTAGCCTTCTGAATATAATGGACTGTGCTACCATAGGTCATATTAAGGTAAAGATAAAGAATGTTACAGTTTCTTTCGTCTACGATTCCGAATGGAAAGCTCTGCAAAATATGTAAAGTAAATATGTAAGTATTGTGGGTCACATACATTACAATTTTTACAGTAATAAAAACTGTTAATTTTAAATATATATATTTTAAACAAACAAAAATCTACAAAGGAATATTAAATTAAGTAAAATAATTAATTTGAACTGAAACTAATTAAAATTAGAGTTGGGTGGGTGAAGGAAGAGACCCATAACAAAAAGTCTTAGTAGTTATAGCTCTATAGCGGTTAGCCTTATAGTCTATCCGGCTTAGTAGATATAGAGCTGTCGCCTATTTATCACCTACTAGTAGATAGATATTTGATAGATTTTTTATAGTTGTTAGTAGATTTTTGCCTCATTAGCATATTTCGCGATGATATTAGTAGGCGACACCTACTAAATACAACTATTATTAGACTACCAATAATCTATCTAGAATGGATTCTTAATTGGCTATTATTTGGCTTTTAAAAATCTACATTAATTTGCTATTTATGGGCTATTAAAAATCTACTAATTATATGACTATTATTGGGCTATTAAAAATCTGTATAAATTGGCTATTATTTGGCAATTAAAAATCTACATAAAATGGCTATAATTTGTCTACTTAAAATCTACATTATTTGGCTATTAATATACTATTAAAAATCTACTAAATAATTGGCTATTATTCAGCTACTAAAAATCTACATTATTTGCCTATTATTGGGCTATTAAAAATCTACTTAAAAATGGCTATTATTTGTCTACTAAAAATCTACATTATTTGGCTATTATTGGGCTATTAAAAATCTACATAAAAATGGCTATTATTTGTCTACTAAAAATCTACATTATTTGACTATTATTGGGCTATTAAAAATCTACATAAAAATGGCTATTATTTGTCTACTAAAAATCTACATTATTTGGCTATTATTGGGCTATTAAAAATCTACATAAAAATGGCTATTATTTGTCTACTAAAAATCTACATTATTTGGATATTATTGGTCTATTAAAAATCTACTTAAAAATGGCTATTATTTGTCTACTAAAAATCTACATTATTTGGCTATTATTGGTCTATTAAAAATCTACTTAAAAATGGCTATTATTTGTCTACTAAAAATCTACATTATTTGGCTATTATTGGGCTATTAAAAATCTACACTATTTGGCTATTATTGGGCTGTTAAAAATCTACTTAAAAATGGCTATTATTTGTCTACTAAAAATCTACATTATTTGGCTATTATTGGGCTATTAAAAATCTACATTATTTGGCTATTATTGGGCTATTAAAAATCTACATTATTTGGCTATTATTGGACTATTAAAAATCTACATAAATTGGCGACTATTGGGATATTAAAAATCTACATTATTTGGCTATTCAAAATCTACATAAATTGGCTATTATTGGGCTATTAAATATCTACATTATTTGGCTATTAAAAATCTACTAAATAATTGGCTATTAAAAATCTACATATAACTATTATTGGGCTATTAACAATCTACATATAGATATTATTGGACTATTAAAAATCTACATATAACTATTATTGGGCTATTAACAATCTACATATAGATATTATTGGGCTATTAAAAATCTACATATAAATTGGCTATTAAAAATATACATAAATTAACTACTGTTAATTTAGATACTTAAAATCTACAGAAATTAAAAATCTAATCTTTTCTGGCTAAAATACAGATACAGAACAATAATTCATCTTATTGGCAAATAACAAATGTATAATGATTAAAAAAATAACAAATTAATTTTTTTCCCGTATTTGTAAACCTTAATCTTGTCCATACATATGCGAGTCCGAAAACTTTAAGCACATATTTTAACTCAGTTGGACATGTAAAAGGAAGAATACCAAACAACAACAGTTACTTTTGTAACAATTTAGACTTATTAAGTGAAACAAGACATTAGTAACCAAATATACAGTATACATTTTATAAATTTATTTAACAAAAAATTAAGATAGTACATTATTTGTAAACCTTAATATCTTAACCATAACATTGCACAAGTTTTAACTCAGCTGGACATGTAAAAGGAAGAATACCAAACAACAACAACAGTTACTTTTGTAACAATTTAGACTTATTAAGTGAAACAAGACATTAGTAACCAAATATACAGTATACATTTTATAAATTTATTTAACAAAAAATTAAGATAGTACAGTATTTGTAAACCTTAATATCTTAACCATAACATTGCACATGTTTGAACTCAGTTGGACATGTGACAGGAAGAATACCGAGCAACAGAGCAACACTCATCACTTTTGTAACAATTTAGACTTATCAAATGAAACAAGACACAGTATCCAAATATACAGTATACATTTTATTTAAACTTCAAAATTCAAAACAATTCCTGAATGGAATTAGACCAGACAATAAGAAATGCACCAACTATTGTCACTATTGACATGAAAAATTAATTACGCAAAAGCACACTTCACCATAAATTAATCATCTTTGCACTTGACCATCAAATTTGTACTAGTATAGGTTAAAGATCGTCTCTCTGAAAAAATAATTGTTTAAACATTTTTTTGTTGAATATGCCATTTGAATTTTGCTATACAAGGGCTACCTACCAGTAACCTATTAACAGACTATAAACAAACTGATAATAGCCAGTAACTATTAATAAACTATTTATTTTATATACTTAGGCCTACTAAGAATTATTACAAATAGATACAGTAGATATAGCTAGATGACCTAGGCCTCTAGGCCTAGATACTGCATTAGAAATCTATTATTAATATCACAGTTGTAATATCTATCAACTGCATACTTACAATGGGTGTCATGAAACCTAAGACCACGAAAGCTAAGACCCCCTAAGACCTAAGATCACGAAAGCTAAGACCCAACACCTAGATTACAAATATTTATCTTTCGCACCTGCCTTGTATTTTAACTCCCAACATTTATTCTGAATACCACACCTTAGAATTGGCACTTTCATGAAAAAGAATCACATAAAAAGTAACAAATACATTTTTAAATTGATGATTTTACAGACGTTTTTCTCGCACACAAAATGACTAGCCTACAGTACAGTAGGCCTACCCCATGGGCCATGTTCAATGTTTTTGTTTCTATGGAACGTCAAAAGAGCAAAAATTATATAGAGGGCTGAAAACTCTGTGGAGTCCATCTACAGTGTGGATGGAACAATATAAAATTAAAATTGTAATGATAATAGTATACTCATGCAAGTACGAAGAAATAAATACTGGCAAATAAATTTTAATTTAAAAATCATGATAAGTTTTTTTGTTTCGTTTTCTTTCTGTTTTTATACTTGTACTATTATTGTTGCTCTTTTGGCGCTCCATAGAAACAAAAACATTGAGCATGGGGAGCTCGAGGAGTTACATTACAGTATACAAAGAAACACATCTGTAAAATCATCAATTTAAAGGATTTATTTATTTGTTATTATGTGTTTCTCCTTCTGAAAGTACTTATAAGTCCTAATTTTAAAGTGTGGTGTTCAGGATAAAGTTAGTCAACAAATTTGGAGTCAAAATACAAGAAAGGCAGGTGCGTAAGAAAAACATCCTCTGAACCAACACAATGGAGTAAATATATACCAACAAACAACCCGTCAAGTTTGTTTGTTGTAAAGTAAAAATATACATTTACTCAACGGGCGAAAATAATGTGAGTTTATCTATGTTTTGCGGTAGTATTAAATTATATTTATGGTAATAAATGAAACCTACTGTGTTTAAAATTATGTATAATAATAACCTATTAATAGACTAGGCTTAGGCCTATTAACAAACTGATAATAGGCCTAGGCAGCCCAGTATAACTATTTAGTATTAATATTATAAACTAAAAAATCTATTTTATAATTGAACCCTGGGAAGTAGGCCTACAACTTGTGGCTTATTACTATGTTTTCATTTATGTACACACCTATAATTATATTATACTGTATAATGCCATTGTTGAATAAATAAATGTTTTTTGAACAACAAACAGGCAATGTAGGGCCTAGGCTAACTAGTAGTAGGCCTATAAGCCTAGGCTACAGTATAAAGTATATTAGGCCTAGGCTAGGCTATTATAATTATAACTTGAATGAAAAATGCCTAGTGCAATTTAAAAAAGACTAGGCCTAGGCTAGGGCCTACCTAGCTTAGTAGCCTAGCCTAGCCTAGGCCTACTAACTAATACAGACAGGCCTGGCTAGGTTATAGAGCCTACTAGAGGCCTGCTAGCCTAGCTTCTAGCCTATCAAAAAGGAACACTTTAACTTTAACAAATAAAATGTAAAGATATGGATTGATTCACTTACCACTAAACTGACATTGTGTATAAATAAACATTCATGGTCTGATCGAAAAGGCCTACAACAAGCGAATGCTCCTTTTTTCTCTGATCATCTGCATTGTGCCTGCTGCTGCTGCAAAAAAGAAGCGGGAATTTGGGTGTAACAATTGTTATACACACGCACTAATATATAGACAACGGCTATCTATAATCTATTAACAAACTACATTTTACATTTTACATTTAACTTATATTCCATACCTACTAAATATCTATTATATATAGATAGATGGAGACTACTACAAGTCTATTAGAAATCTATGAGTAACACAGTTTTGTATTATCTATCAACTGTCTACTTATAATAGATAGACAACAGCTATCTATAACCTATTAACAAACTACATTTAACTTATATTCCATACCTACTAAATATCTATTATATATAGATAGATGGAGACTACTACAAGTCTATTAGAAATCTATGAGTAACACAGTTTTGTATTATCTATCAACTGTCTACTTATAATAGATAGACAACAGCTATCTATAACCTATTAACAAACTACATTTAACTTTCCTTCCATACCTACTAAATATCTATTATATATAGATAGATGGAGACTACTACAAATCTATTAGACATCTATGAGTAACACAGTTTTGTATTATCTATCAACTGTCTATTTATAATAGATAGACAACAGCTATCTATAACCTATTAACAAACTACATTTAACATATATTCCATACCTACTAAATATCTATTATATATAGATAGATGGAGACTACTACAAGTCTATTAGAAATCTATGAGTAACACAGTTTTGTATTATCTATCAACTGTCTATTTATAATAGATAGACAACAGATATCTATAACCTATTAACAAACTACATTTAACTTATATTCCATACCAACTAAATATCTATTATATATAGATAGATGGAGACTACTACAAGTCTATTAGAAATCTATGAGTAACACAGTTTTGTATTATCTATCAACTGTCTACTTATAATAGATAGACAACAGATATCTATAACCTATTAACAAACTACATTTAACTTATATTCCATACCTACTAAATATCTATTATATATAGATAGATGGAGACTACTACAAGTCTATTAGAAATCTATGAGTAACACAGTTTTGTATTATCTATCAACTGTCTATTTATAATAGATAGACAACATATATCTATAACCTATTAACAAACTACATTTAACTTATATTCCATACCTACTAAATATCTATTATATATAGATAGATGGAGACTACTATAAGTCTATTATAAATCTATGAGTAACACAGTTTTGTATTATCTATCAACTGTCTATTTATAATAGATAGACAACAGCTATCTATAACCTATTAACAAACTACATTTAACTTATATTCCATACCTACTAAATATCTATTATATATAGATAGATGGAGACTACTATAAGTCTATTAGAAATCTATGAGTAACACAGTTTTGTATTATCTATCAACTGTCTACTTATAATAGATAGACAACAGCTATCTATAACCTATTAACAAACTACGTTTAACTTGTATTCCATACCTACTAAATATCTATTATATATAGATAGATGGAGGCTACTGTAAGTCTATTAGAAATCTATGAGTAACACAGTTTTGTATTATCTATCAACTGTCTACTTATAATAGATAGACAACAGCTATCTATAACCTATTAACAAACTACATTTAACTTATATTCCATACCTACTAAATATCTATTATATATAGATAGATGGAGACTACTACAAGTCTATTATAAATCTATGAGTAATACAGTTTTGTATTATCTATCAACTGTCTACTTATAATAGATAGACAACAGCTATCTATAACCTATTAACAAACTACCGTTAACTTATATTCCATACCTACTAAATATCTATTATATATAGATAGATGGAGACTACTATAAGTCTATTATAAATCTATGAGTAACACAGTTTTGTATTATCTATCAACTGTCTACTTATAATAGATAGACAACAGCTATCTATAACCTATTAACAAAATACATTTAACTTTTTTTTCATACCTACTAAATATCTATTATATATAGATAGATGGAGACTACTCCCTGTCTACATAAAAACTCTTAAGGTGAAAAATATCTATTAAAAACTACTAACAATGGTGTAGCTTAAAGGCCTACTTTAAATAGTGCTACATCAACTATGATACAACTACTTACTGTGTACTTTTAATAGGTAGTACCTATTATGTCACCTATCTATTTTATGTAGTCAGAAAGTAGTCGAAGAAATCATGATAAAATCCTTAGTAGCCAAGAGAAAAAAACTACTAACGGCCTATTAAGCCTACTAAGGATAGAGCTATTTCTATTAAAGACTATCTAAATCTACTTAGTTATTTCGTTATGGGGAGTGACTGGAAAATTGACTACAGAGAATTCAGAAGTTAACTAAACTAAGCAAATCTCCTTTGAGTTTAGCTCGTGAAAACATATTGAAACAGTGAGTGAGTGGCCGAGCGGTTAAGACAGTGGAACCGTAATTACGTAGCCATAACATCGGCAGGGGTTCGAGGCTAACTCACTCCATGGTTCTGGTGGTAGAACGAGTCTTCTCGGATAAGGACTATAAACCGTAGGTCCATTGTACACATCTAGCTCGTGTGCCCTTTAAAGAACCTAAGTACATCTTTCGAGACGAGTAGGGGGTTACCCCGGTGTATTAGTACATCACAGCCACTGATCACCAACTGGGCCCTCTGGGAGACCAGTCTTTGACTGAAGAAGTTACCCAGTATAAATATAAATATAAAAATCAAAAAAATTGTTTTGCGAGACAATGGAACAGTACTCACTATAGTACATTTCAGTTAGGTATGTATCGAAGAAGGTTATTTCCAAAACGTTTTTGAATTGTGTCTGCCTATCTCAGAATTGAACATAGTTTATATATAGATAAGAGAATATGAAATTTAAAGGAATGCATCTATGAATTATTCATTTAATGAACAGCCAAATGAATGATAAACCACAAAAGACCTGCAGACAGACCGACAGGGATACATCAGTATAATGTAAATCTAATCATCACTTTATCAAATGAAATAAATATATTGCTATGCTATTGGCAAAGCCCATACAACATAATTACTGCTAACATGGAATACATAACAGCTTTTAAGTATAATACTGATAACATTTAGCATACAAATATATTATTCCTTTAATATTTGAAATACAAAATTATTTGAAGTCATGAATAGTTTATGAATTCTAGTAAAATAAACATAATATAATTTTAGCTAGATGTATAATAATTAAAAATAAACATAATATAATTTTAGCTAGATGTATAATAATTAAGAAATCTATTTGCAAGAATGTGATTTTGATTTGAATTTATTTTGAAAATTGTATTACGTAATTATTTAGAAAGTGAATCAAAAGATCTACTTGTTTAGGCAATAAGATTTTGATTTGATTGATAATAGAAATAGAATCACAACATGCTGTCACAATACAGACACAGTAACAAACAATCACAAAACTTAAGTTTAATGACAATATATTTATAGAGGAAATTCCAGAATAACTACCTCCCTTTATAATCTAAAAACATTTTTAAAATACTATTAATGATGTTTTACTGTAAAAAGAAAAGTCTTACTTTTGATTAGAAAAAATAAATTCCTTGCTCCAATAAAAAATAGTATGTACAGTACCTGTTATAAATTTGAACCTGTTCATTTAAACTGAAACTTTCAAATGATCCTATACCCTAAAATTCACCTGCTGGTCTTAACGGAACCCGCCAACCATTCTACTAGAAAATTTAACGCCTCGTTTGGTAGGCCATTGAACAGGGTTTAATCACCCTGAAACCTGTATATAATAAGTTCTATTGAAGGGGGCTATATGTTTTGTTCTTCTGAAAAGTTTTGGTAAAGAATGGAATATTTGAAAATCGAAAATTTGTGATTTAATTTCTCTATTGTTGTACTATTTTTTGAGGTCATTTCAAACATAATCATGCAAAAATAATATAGAGTTTTAACACACAAATTATGATTATGATCATAATTAGCCAGTGCTAGTTACATTGTTCTTGTTAATTGAATTAAGTATATAGTATATTTAAATTGCAGTGGGTGATTCAAGGGGCCCTTCCATAGGGACTTAACACTATGGTTGAATACAGTATAAGGGTTTTGACTTTACGCTTCACTGACAATGATAAGTAGTTTTGATCCTAACTTCAATTGATTGATAGAAAACGTTCAATATTTTCCCATGATATGTAAAACAATAATCCGTCTGGATTAAATAAGATTTGAATTTTCTATGAATAAGATTTTCACCTCGAATATTGGCAAAAACAAGCCGAACTGATATTCTTATCCTATTTTATTTTTCCCAAAAATTCTTTAAAAGGGGATTTTATTTGTTTTTCAATTGTGGATCCTGAAAGTGGTGGGTGAGTTGTGGGTATAAAAAGGGGAAACTTCTATTAAGGGGACACTTTGTTGCATCCCAATGGTTTCCCCTTAATAGGGATGTTACTGTATTAATATTAATATTATTAACAATATTAAATCTATGAAAACATTGTAAAAACCACTATATCAGTGTATGAAGCAGAAACTGTACAAAGATCTGTTCACACATGTTTTTAGATATTATCTTTTAATATATTTCCAAAACCTGTTAGCTTATCAATATTTTCTACATATATTCCTTTTTTTATACACGTTATCATTTAACACATTTTTTTTTCTCTTTTTAACAATTTCATCATTTTAAATCTCATATGCAAGAAGAATGTGCATATTTACATACATAAAAGCATTGATAAATACACATACATAAACAGCTTACAAAAAAAAACACACATGAAATGCAAATTTGTCTGGCTGTTTACTGTATCATTTTGCGATTATCTATTCACACCTACAGTTATTTTATCTCACATGACATAAACTTAATAGGTTTATACTAGGAAACAATTAGTGGAAACAACTACAAAAACTGACTTGGATAATGTTGTGAAGGCCCAATGTACAAGAGAATGTCTCACATGGCATAAACAACATAGGTCTGAACTAGAAAACAAGATCGTTTACACATACAGAGTTAATTAAGTTTACATCTCACAAAAAACCTCATATGTCTGAACTAGGAAAGAATTAGTGGAACCAACATATGACAACTGACATGGACTCTCAAAAACTAAGTACCACAAACTTCATAAAGGTTTTTAATAGATTTGTTAAATAAGTTCTTCCAAACGGAATACGAAGGAGGGGGCGAGACAGAAGGCCGACATCAAGTTCGCGACAATGAGGGAGCATATTCCGAAATATGTCAGAGGCAAGAAGTTTCTCACCAAAAGACAACACTAGACCCACCCTCCTCGTCGCAAGCGATGGGAGACCGGCGATCTTGCACGCCTCTTCATACATGTGATCAGTCCCTAGTATTATTCGAAGAGCTCGTTTCTGGATTCAAGGTACAATACTAAAAAAAGAGTGAAAGAAACGACACTGTACAATACAACATCCAATTTTCACACTTATCAACTCCACATAAAATGTAAATTAAAATTGATTATTAATAACTTTTACGGATAAAGTTTAACCAGGTAAGATATCGTATCACGCACATATCGACTTATCTATAATTGCAGCAAGCATACAAGTGACAGACATAGCAAGAATGAACATGGTGAACGTACTGCTGTTACACAGGACATTGAAAAGCGTAACAATCAATCAACTATTTAAACAGAAAAGTAATTTAATCATTAACATATGTAATTTAATATTGTTTGGATACAACACCAATATTTGAATCAATGGCATTGTAATTCAATTAGTAGCTTACAAATCTATAATGTTCTTGAGATAATTTCTTGGAGCTGCAAACGATATGGTGTTGAAATAAAGGGGCTTTGGTATAGAGCTATAGCAAAACTTTCATAACATAATGAATTAATAGAAGTTAAATATTCACTTTATAATGTGGCCACATACAGATATTTGGAGAAGTGAAAACAATTGAAATCAGTTTTTATGGTCTACACCCAGTGTATGAACAAAAATATTAGAGCCGAGATGCCAAAAGACAATAAAGTAATAAGAAGTTAAATCAATAACAACAATAAAAAAACAAAAACAAGAACTAATTACTTTAGGATAAAGTAAGTGAATATCTTTAAAATTGAGATAATTTGACCAATAAATGTTTACATACATGTTTAAATAAAAGGATACAAGATGTTGTCTCGTACACACTTATAAGTATTAAAGAAAACAAATCGGAAGTAATTTTAAATGTTATAAATCTCTTTAGACATTTTGTCAAATAAATAAGTAGACTCATTTGTTAAATAAATGAGTATAAATTGAAGAAATTTTGTATAATTATGATACTATTCCATAACTTAACTCCAGTATAACTGATATATTTTTTTCCAATATTTATTTTAAGAGGTATGAATAAATCATCATTATTGCTAGCAGAATAGATATGTATATCAATTGCTTTCTTAGGAGAAAATTAAATATGCATATATACCATATTTCAGTTCATGCATCGGTACCAATCCTAATAACAATATCACGGTATTAATATTATTAGGACTGAGCTGATATGGAGCATATACCAGCACCATATTGACATTGTGACCGTTTTAGAAAACAATGTTGTCGCAATTTATTCAATAATATGGTACCTCTCTGACTGGCATGCTGTACATTTTAATATTCCTCACCGCATATTTATACTAAATATAATAACAAAAAAAGGATTGGTGTGGGAGTGGGGAGACATTTAAAACCTATTGGAGCATACTAAACTATACTAATTTACGAAAATCGTGACTGAGAATGTCGCGATAAATTTCAGTCAAATTATAGTGGCAAACTGTGAATTATTAATTTGTATTGGTTATTTTAAATAAAGCTTTTAATAATACAGGTTATGGCCTGGGTCTTATCACTAGGACGGCAGAATATCTGTCGACGAGTAACAGTCAAATACGACTCTCAATCTAAAAGTCCCTAATCGCAAAAACAACGCCATGGTCAAATCTAAAAATATAAAATATATTCTGTATTGATTGTGGTATTAATAATATTGAAATATTTAATTCAAATTAGTTATCTTACAAATCAGTATAAATGACCTCTGCATAATAATTTAATTCACCATGTGTTTCATAATGCTGATTATTAAATATATTATATATGCTAAATTAAATATATATATATGCTCAATTAAATATATATATATATATATATATATGCTAAATTAAATATATATATATATATATATATGCTAAATTAAATATATATATATATAATTTATATTCTACTTCTTGTTGGTCCAATTTGCATTCTATAGTTATTCGTCAAAATCATAAATACATTTATATCGACGGAATAGATTTATTTCAGTAGAGAATAATCGCAAGCGTTGTTTGAGAGTAATCATGTACGTTGTTAAACCATAATCTATCCACAATTTAGGATCGATTTTAGGTAACATGCTTGAATGATAGAATGTGATTAGAATAAAAAAATAAGAATAGTTTCATAAAACAGATACAAACTGTTTGTATATATATTACTTTAAAGATGTATTGTCCCCCTGAAAAAATAATTCTTAAAACAATTTTGGTTGAATATTCCATTTTAAAGCAACATAATAGTTATCCACTTTGACCAAAAATTGGATCGAAAAAATATGTATTTACCTGAAAAAATTTAATTGAAGGCAAAAAATGGTCAAATTGGCTGCCAGCCAATGCATTTTTGGTTGAATTTAACCATTTATTTTGTCATTTTACTAGTGAAAACATAATTTTGTTTGTTTTTTTTTCTATGGAAGTGATTAACTTTATTAAAACTACAACATAATATATTCAAAGTCTGATTTAATTAATCTTCATTTTTCATGTTTTTGGGGGACAATACATCTTTAAACAAGAAAAATAAAAAAAACTGTAAACTCTAGTAAACAGTAGAAACCATTTTTCCTGTTAAAACAAATCAAGGGTAATGTACTACAGCAAACCTTAATTCAGAGGGACACCCATTTGGAAGTGACATTTTATTGGGTCCCGAAAGAGTCACCATAGGGTCCATCTACTGTAATATACTGCTGAATAAATGAATGTGTAAAAGAAAAAAAAATACACATTAAAACAATTCTTGGAATTAAAAACTTCCTTCTTGATTATGCAGATTATTCAATTTAAATTCAATTTGTTTTCAATAATAATAAAATGTTATTATCACAACAGAATTAAAAATAATTACAAAGTAAGTTTTTTTTGTGTCTGAAATGTGTAATCTAATGGGACATCATGGTCAAACTTAATGGTTTATTTTTATTTATTTATCTAGAAATTCACTTTGATTCAGTGACAACAAAAAAATTGTAATTAAAACGAAAGGAACGGTAGGAAATAAAGGAACAAGAAACCCCATGCAATCATAAAACAAGCTTAATGTTATATTTTCTATCCTAAATAATAAGCTTTAGCTTTGCTTTATCCCTTTTTAAAGGAGGCTGCTAGATTATGAGAGAGTCATGTTTTGTCGTTAATTGCAATGTACTATCACAAACCAGTATATTTACATTATATTTTTCATTGTTGATTATTTAAAAAAATATATATATATACTATAATTTATATTCTCGCATCAATCAATAAAAAGACAGTAACGTCCCAAAAAAAGAGCACAATCTCAGTTGATATTGTTATGTTTGTTTATATCAAGATCCTAGCATATAAATGTACTTTACTGGATAGAAAACCATACAACTCATTATCATAATTACTATAAACTATTAAAGTTAAAACTGATGTTAATTCATATCGGCCAATCCATTATACCAGCATGATCCATGACATTAACCAGCATTAAAATTAATATATATAATTGCAATATTAATAAATAATCATAAAAATAATTATTATTCTGCCCTGTGGGTTAATCTAGAAAGTCTACGTCTATGAGGACGAGATAAAAACATGCATAAGGAATACGACAATGGCAAAAGCAGGTTTGAACTAATTCCTCTCAGTCTCATGCTAGTCTCCCGTTCTCATGCTAGTCTCCCGTTCTCATGCTAGTCTCCCGTTCTCATGCTAGTCTCCCGTTCTCATGCTAGTCTCCCGTTCTCTCAACATTACGCCACATTACTGCTTCTTGTTAGTCTCAGCAAAACATTACCATCTATTATAAGGTATAATAATAGGTAATTATATTATAATATTCACTTTAAAAAAAGACAAACAATGAGACTGGATAATAATGTACAGGATATGTGATGAGTGTTTTGTTAAATGTACTAGTAATAAATAACAAAATCCTAAGGTCAATAAAAAGCACATTTAAAATCTTGATACACTAGACCCTTTTCTTTGGGACCTATCAAGGACTCTATCAATGGAAATTAGTTTTTTGAGCTAAACTGGAAAATCTTATTAGTGCAGTTTTCAGTAAAAGCAATGTTATAATTTGTTAAAGACATTTTTCAAATAAAACTTCCTGTAAAAGGAATGACGAGCAATACATAGTTTAACACCACAGCCAACAACTTTTCAGGAGACTATGAGGAAACAGTTGGGTCACAAAGGTGTCATCCAAAATACCCAGTGCATCTTTCAGACAAGGTAGAGTTACCCCAGTGATCCATTTCAGCCCCCATAATCAATTAATGCATTGAGTTAACCAGTAAACCACAATTGTAGTGGTCCTTATACAGAACTATATTATTAGTAATACGGCGCTTTCAATTTGTGACGACCAAATGTTATGCTAATTCATTGTGCGCATGCAGTGATATTGGGAAACGTGTCTTTGCTCCTCACCTTGACATAGGTTTGATGGTTTCTAGGTCCAGGCAAATCTACAGACCCTTATTAATAAATGGAATTTCTCTATACCACAAGATCCACTAAATAATTGTAGATAAAATAAATAAAGGAGAACTAAACCTATTGAGATTTAGATCATTTCAAGAATCTGATGAGCTTAACTCATTTTGCCATACAAAATGTACAAACTAGCTGCAAAGACAGGGTTTCAACTTCAGCCAGTTTGAAAACTTTGACAAAAACACTTGAAAAGAACACAACAGTAAAATACAAATATGACAATAATACTCAAAAATAGAAACTCTTACCAGGTTTCCTGAAATCCTTTTCATCTGATGCTCGTTAATTTCCAAATGAAACTAATTTCTGTAACAAAAAGACACAAATAACATTGAACTTCAAATCACAACTCCCTGAGTAATACAAGTACATCGACGACGACAGGAAATATAAGTGAACTTCCGACTAATTAAGTTAACATGCAAGAAATGCATAACAATTGCACCAACGATACCTTGCAATAACTGTAAATCAATGAGCAAAAATAGTAATGCAGTATGTAAAGCAGAAATTACAGACTGCTGCTACGGATTGTGATACATATAATAACTGCTATACAGGTTTGTAGATATATAACATATAATACTTTTCATACCTAAATTGCTGCTGAGCCAATGCTGGCTACTGTGCATATAAGAAAGCAGACAGTTTTACTGAAAGCAATCACTAAACTTATCAACAAACTACATTCTGATTGGTTAAAACCATTCATATGCAAATGAGTAAAAGTAATTCATCTCCCAATGAGATTTGTCAATACTATTGAAAGATGAAGACTAGAATCAATTCAATATTGAACATGTAATTGTAGTATAATTAAATAAAAACAATTTTCAATAACAAAACAAATATGAAGTGACATTAAAGTATTGATAAATATTTTGTTTCCATAAAAAAAGAACAGCAGATACTTTTACAGGTTAGTGGCCTTCTAGGTCATCGAAAGTTATAATGTATTTGATGTGTCCAATTGCAGTTGGTCGTGATAATGACATTTTGATTATAACCGATTACATCGTAAACGACTGAAATACAATGCATGTCAGGAGAAAGACTAACGATACATAGATAAAGAGTTTGTTTAAGGGTAATCCTGTTCACTAATGAAAAACGATTTAAACAAAATTAATAATTATCATTTCCAAACTAATATATACAACCTTTAAAGTATCATTTTCACTGTGATAATAATAATAACAGAAATTTTTATAGCACTAATTCAAACTTTATCAAAGGCGCATAAAGTGGTCAATAAAAATTCTGAAAAAGGTGTTCTGAAAGAAGATTTGGTGAATTACGAACAGAAAATGATGAGTTCCAAAAAAGAAGGGCTTGAAAGGAAAAGGCACGTTGACCATATGTTTTGGTTTTGTGCTGAAAAGATGGAACTGTCAATAGATGGATGACTTAAGCTATTCCTACACTATCAAACTAGTTTGACAAAAAAGTGTGATGTGCCTAAATATGGTAGTGATATTCCAAAATATGGTAGTGATATGACATTGTTTATGTCTCTATATGTGCACATCATAGTTTTTGTCACATAAAGTTTGATAGTGTAGACAGGGAATTAGTAGGACATACAGTGTGCTAGGAGATTACATACGATTTAAAAGTAATTTAATACACACAATACATATCACAACAGGACATTCATAAGAAGTCATTTAAAAGGGTTAATCAATTCGACAGTCTGGGTCTTAATCTAGACATAGAGTAAAATGTTTTGTACTGTGTTTTTGCAAATATTGGAAAAGTGAGGTGGACCATCCTTGACCATCTGGTTGGAATTTAAAGCTATGTTCAGACACACAGGGTTTCTTATCCTAAGCAGGGTTATGGTAGTCTGAAGTTAAAAGTCAAAGGAACGACGATTAACTTTCATAAGTCATAGATTTTAAAATGCAATGATAATCACTGATAATGGTTGTGTCTGTTCATTGGCCAGCATCAAAATATTTAAAGCATCGCAAAGAGGGTTTGAAAGCTTGCCTCTTACGTTACTACCTTTGTGTATAAACAATCTTATGCAATTTTACAATTACTATGTCCACAATGCTCCTTTATATAAGCTGTGAGTCTGAAAATACACCAAAGAAGTTTAAACTCTGGAAGGCTAGAACTAATAAATAAAACTAAAACTAAATGTTGACATATCTAGTGGTAACTATCACTCATATAACTACAGAAATACATTAATTAGCATAGATCGCTGTAGGAGAAGATTTAACATTTCAGTCTGCCTGTGTAAAAAGGTCATTTTAACAGAACATGTTTGCATCAATGATTTATTACTAAATCTATGTCAATTCAATGCCATTGTCAAGTATTGGTCAAAAAATGTATTTTTAGATTTATAATTGAGAACAATCAGAATAAAAGCTTTGATTCCTTGCACATTCATGATTTGTGTATGAACTGAATATCCAAGGTTGATGTGTATAATCAAACAGGCTGCAAAAACTTGTCACCAATCAAAATTTAGAATCTTGTTTATTAAAGAACATGAATCATTCTCCAAAACATGAAAAATGAAGATTAATCAAATTATTTTGTAATTTTACAGTTATTCACTTTTGCAGGAAAAAAACCACCAAAAAAATAATAATTAGTCAAAATAAATGGTTAAATTTAACCTTTTGTCCAATAGACAATGTATTCTGGTTGTCTATTTTTTCTTTCTTTAGATTTTTTTCAGGAAAATCATTTTTTCAAATACAATTTTTATTCAATTATTATGTGACAAAAAATTCCAAATAGCCTTACATATTTTTTTGTTGTTGATTCAAATATTAAAAAAATATTGTTTTTTACTTTTAATTTTAAGTACTAAATGCCACCATAAATGTGATGACAGGCAAGACTTTCTTGAAGATCAAGGGCTCTCTGTTTGATAAGGTTTACATTCATGACGATGACATTAACTTTTTGTTTGGCAAAATGTCAAAGTATATATTTTGTATGTTTTATTATTATTATTATTATTATTTATTGCCAAAAACCAGATACAAACAAACAAAAACACAGAAACTAAGGGAGTAGGCAGGAACCTAAAAGTGAACCTAATCACTATAACAAGAGTTCAGGTTCCGTACTCCCAAAGTAACAACAATGATATATAATAAACTATATAAAAATATTTCTTTGTTTCTGTACTATAATCAGTGTAGTAACGGCTATGAGCGCTCACAGGCTAAAAGACCAGAGCATGAGCAGCGCCGGAATTAGAATTATGAGTGCTAAATCAGGGCCACTGACGATATAACATCTAAAATAAATTTCAAGTAAATGATATATGACCTGAATAATTATATACAAATAGGGCAGGTCTTGATTTTCTAAGAAATTCAATATATTAGATGTCAAAAAAGTTTATAATTCTTGAGGAATCTGTATTTTCAATATACTGTAGCCTGCAAATATAAAATATTCCACCCCATGTCGCTATCTGCATTTATCTAAGTATTTTGCTCAGTTTCTGATTGCTTGATTTTATATATTTTACACAATACTGGTAACTAAGTCTCCTGTATGTGAGTCACACTCCTGCATAATCTCATTTTTAAGCCGAATGTATAATATTATTCATAATGTAAATAAACAAAGCATACTTGAACCAGCTGTCCTCCACCTCCTTTAAAATTCGTCCATGAAAGGGATGGAATTAAAACTAAACTTAACTTTGAGGTCTGAATCCGAGAAACACACAGAGTAACACTGGTATTAAAACACTATAAATTAAAATGACATTGACTCTCTTTATGTTATTATAATATTATCACTATTGTTAAAGTAATTATATCTAAATGAAGCACTTCCTGAATGGGTCAATACAAACCACTTCAATTTAGTTCAAGTATGATTACATGTGCTATAAAGGAAACCCAGCAGATGGCAACAGTAGGAATGCACGGACGT
Source organism: Antedon mediterranea (assembly GCF_964355755.1). NCBI lineage: Eukaryota > Metazoa > Echinodermata > Crinoidea > Comatulida > Antedonidae > Antedon > Antedon mediterranea. Next base: position 26,838,276 of record NC_092672.1, read on the forward strand.
GGTACTGTAAAGGGAGAATAGAGGCGGACCTAATATGGTATGAAGAAGAACAAATGAACAGGAAAGAAGGGAAGCAGGAAGAGAATCAGGGATGGAGGCAGAAGCAGTGGCCAGAAACCAAATGAGATGGAGAGAAAATGTAATCCGTCCTTATGTGACACAGGGCACAATGAGGTTATGTGAGTATTTGTCAAGCACTTCTAAAACAGTTTCCTCTAGGTTTTACATTTGTAACTTTTATATTAATAACTTGCTCTTCCACTACACTGTAGGTCTTGCGATGTTCTGATTACACAGGCAGTCATAGGTGACTAGATGTTACATTCTTCAACAACATGGTCCTTCCCTAAAGGGTCATGTGATGTTCTGACATCACTGTTCCTCCCCTAAAGGGTCATGTGATGTTTTGACAGCCATATACAGACACTCATAGGTAGACTATTATGTTACACACTTCAATAACATGCTCCTCCCCTAAAGGGTCATGTGATGTTCCGACAGCCATACAAAGGCAGTCATAGGTGGACTAGATTACACTCTTCAATAACATGCTCTTCCCCTAAAGGGTCATCTGATGTTTTGACAGCCATATACCGGCACTCATAGGTGGACTGGATGTCAAATATTTTCACACATACAGTATTATAGAAAATAAAAACCAATAAAATCCTACCTTTTTAAAATCTGTTTCCTCAGAACTTGACAAGATATCACATTATCCTTTCACACCATTCAATTGATTGAGAGCATTGATTTCTGTCAAAAATAAGTTGATCTTAGCTATCATGTTGGATGCTTTCCTCACGTTTAACTAACCCAACAGAATCGCTCGATTTCTATTGATCTGCCGGTGGGAATCTTGTCACAAATCACTTTATGCATGACACTTAGTCTGTCCTCAGCAGTGAGTTCATCAAACGTTTCTGCAGCTGAGTCAACCTTCCTCGTGCAATGATAATAATATTTAACTTTTCTGAAACTCAAAAGTAAACCATTCAATGACAAATATTTTTTGTTTTTAATTTCAATTATTATTTAGAAAGGGTAAACACTTTCATCTGAACTTGCAGGCAAGCTGATATCCGACCCTCTCTAAAATAAAAACATAACAAAAAATAACTATACAGTAGAACCCCTATGAAAGGGTACCTTTGGGACCCAACAAACATCCCCTTAATAGGAGTGTCCTCTGAGTAGGGGTTGACTGTAGTGTTAAAACATATAATTCTCTATAATACAATACTATAAATTCTCTATAATACAATACTATAAATTCTCTATAATATACAATACTATAAATTCTCTATAATACAATACTATAAATTCTCTATAATACAATACTATAAATTCTCTATAATGCATAATTCCTCTGACTTCAGAATGACCCCATTGTAAATACTGTACTGTAATTCTGGTGATAAGCAGGCTTAATTGTGTAATCCAAGCATTCAACTTTTCCTTTCTTTGTGTTGTTCTTTATGAATGCAAATATGTCAACCAAAATTATTTAGCCTGAACTGAGCTATGGTGAACTGACAGGAAGATTTTGAAACCAGTAAACAATTTAGAACAAAAAAGTGTTAGTTTTGAAACAAATTAAATATCACACATGCCATAAATGATTTATTTGGCATCACAACAAAAATCTATTTATTTATTGGGAGGTCTGAAAATGTTACTATAACTACATTGAACAATAGAGTACTGGAGACTTATCACAATCCATTTATTAACAAAAACCGTGAATTCCCTATGTTTAAATAAACATAAAGACATATATTTTTCTTACTAACAAATGTGGACATTTAAAAAGCTAACTGTAATCTGGTAAGCTTTTAAAAATTATTTCAGGAACATTAACTTAGACATAGGATGCTATTGTACAAAACCAATTGATTTAAATTCTACATGAAAAAAACAAAAAATAATGGTTTCATGTATGAAATGACAAATCAAATGGTTAAATTCAACCAAAAACCATTAACTGGCAGCCAAATTGACAATTTTTTTCTTTAAATTACAGTTGTTTTAGGTAAATACATTTTTTTTCAATCCAATTTTTGGTCAAAGTGGATAACTATTATGTTACATTAAAATGGCATATTAAAGAAAATGTTGTTAAAGAATTATTTTTTCAGGAGGACAATACATCTTTAATATTCAATTTCTTCCTTTTGTTTCTACACACCTTCAACAGAAAATGCATGACAATTCAATCATGGGCTGCGAAAAAAACTGATACCCAATCACAGACTGCGAAACAAACTGATACACCTAATAACAGACTGCGAAACAAATTGATACCCAATCACGAGCTGCGAAACAAACTGATACCCAATCATAACCGCGAAACAAACTGATACCCAATCATGACCACGAAACAAACTGATACCCAATCACGAGTTGCAAAACAAACTGATACCCAATCATGACCACGAAACAAACTGATACCCAATCATGACCACGAAACAAACTGATACCCAATCATGACCACGAAACAAATTAATACCCAATCATGACTGCGAAACAAACTGATACCCAATCATGACCGAGAAACAAACTGATACCCAATCATAACCGCGAAACAAACTGATACCCAATCATGACCACGAAACAAACTGATACCCAATCATGACCGCGAAACAAACTGATACATCCAATCATAACCGCGAAACAAACTGATACCCAATCACGAGCTGCGAAACAAACTGATACCCAATCATAACCGCGAAACAAACTGATACCCAATCATGACCACGAAACAAACTGATACCCAATCACGAGTTGCAAAACAAACTGATACCCAATCATGACCACGAAACAAACTGATACCCAATCATGACCACGAAACAAACTGGTACCCAATCATGACCACGAAACAAATTGATACCCAATCATGACTGCGAAACAAACTGATACCCAATCATGACCGAGAAACAAACTGATACCCAATCATAACCGCGAAACAAACTGATACCCAATCATGACCACGAAACAAACTGATACCCAATCATGACCGCGAAACAAACTGATACATCCAATCATAACCGCGAAACAAACTGATACCCAATCACGAGCTACGAAACAAACTGATACCCAATCACGAGCTGCGAAACAAACTGATACCCAATCACGAGCTGCGAAACAAACTGATACCCAATCATGACCGCGAAACAAACTGATACACCCAATCATGACCACGAAACAAACTGATACACCCAATCATGACCGCGAAACAAACTGATACACCCAATCATGACCGCGAAACAAACTGATACCCAATCATTACCACGAAACAAACTGATACCCAATCATGACCGCGAAACAAACTGATACCCAATCATGACCACGAAACAAACTGATACCCAATCATGACCGCGAAACAAACTGATACCCAATCATTACCACGAAACAAACTGATACCCAATCATGACCGCGAAACAAACTGATACCCAATCATGACCGCGAAACAAACTGATACCCAATCATGACCGCGAAACAAACTGATACCCAATCATGACCGCGAAACAAACTGATACCCAATCATGACCACGAAACAAACTGATACCCAATCATGACCGCGAAACAAACTGATACCCAATCATGACCACGAAACAAACTGATACCCAATCATGACTGCGAAACAAACTGATACCCAATCAAAACCGCGAAACAAACCGATACACCCAATCAGAGGCTGCAAAACTAATTGATACCAAATTACGGGCTGCGATACCCAAGTCTTTTATGAATCTTAATGTATTTCATGTTTTGAAGTCTATATCATAGGTTAAGCCTATTTTCCACTAGGAAAATCTGTTCATTGCGTGTCTGCTGAGCTTTTACATTCATATGAGTGCACATGAACGTGTCATACCTCATTTCCTGAGCTCTGATTGTTTGCAAAAAGTAGAAACAATTCAAATTACCATTTTTGCTGAAGCAAAAAATCGCAGAAAGGGATTATGAAAATAGAAACATGATGCGTATGCGTATATTAAAGCTTACGCTTTCGATTCGAACATAATCGCCTAGGGAGGAGCACAAAGTACAGTACACAAAGAGTTCAGAAACAACAGAAGTTAGAGTCATCTGTAGAGATTTGGAGATGATTATATTTCTATGTTTAAATTTTAATGATTTTTCCTTTTAAATTATTGGCATTACGTGACATACATTTATAATGTCAACATGCCTTGTAGAATAACACCTATAGGTGTGAAAATGAAATTTTAACAATAATGCAATTCTACTATTTTTTTTCTCTCACTACACATTCTGTACTTTATAAAGAATATTTTATCTATATCTTCAACAAATAATAATGTACATTTAATGTGGAGATTCTAATGAGGATTGACGAATCTGTTGCCATTTTTTAACTTTCTGTAAATGCACTCAAGAGTTGCTTGGGAGAAACTTTCAGTTAAAACATTCTTTAGTTTTATTTATTTTTTACATAACTTATATCAATTGATTTTCTCTTGTCTTTTTAAATACTTCAACATTGTAGATTTTTTTTAATGTGCCATTAAAATTATGCTGGAAGTTTAGCCCTTACGTTTAACTTTTATATTTAATTTGTTTTCGTTTAGATTTTGTAGTTTGTAGTTGTGACCACAGTTTATGGTTTCACGTCATGTAAAAATAATTTTGAAGTTTGTATTCAATAGTTTGTGAGTGCCACCATTTGAATATATTTTACAAAAATTATTAAGTTTAAGTTTAGTTGTGTAGTTTGTATTTGACCGCAATAAAGCATATCGCATAAATAAAATAATAAATTATTTACAAAAAATGCTTTACCATACTACTTACCTTTCACAAATGTTCTCAAAGTCATTATGAAATGATATATGTATGAGAGTGTACATGATAATAATGTTGCCACTCTCATACGATCAGTCCTCATATAATAATGTGTTGCCTTTGTCCCAAAAGCCTTATTTGTCCCAGTTGCCGTGTCATAGTTTCTGTGAACCATACTGCATAGATTTCTAAATACATTAACTTGTTATGAAAAACGTTCAATATGATACAGAAAAAGACTAATTAAAAAAAATATTGTAATGTTAGGAGATATTGTCCCCTGAAAAAAATCCTCTTTTTAAAATGTTTTTGTTGATGCCATTTAATGTCACATAGTTGTTCACTTTGACCAAAAACTTGTTCATGAGTAAACAACCTTTTTTTTAAATATGCAATATATTTTGTAATAGATCATCACAAAAAATATGCAGAAAATAATGTAAACATATATGAGATTCTGTAATTGTTGTTTATGTAACATTGAATGTCAATAAAGGTGGTGGTTAACAACAAAATATAAAAAAAAAATGGTTCAAAAATATTTACCTAAAAAAACTGGTTCATGAGTAAACCACCTAATTTTTCTTAAATATGCAATATATTTTGTAATAGATACATAACAAAAAATATGCAGAAAATAATGTAAACATACATGAGATTCTGTAATTGTTGTTTATCTAACATTGAATGAATAAAGGTGGTGGTTAACCACAAAATATAAAAAAAAAACTGGTTCAAAAATTATTTACCTAAAAAATCTGGAATTTAAAGCAAAATGAATTAATCAATTATTAGACAGATTTTACTATGAGACATACATTAATAAATGGCCAAATCACTGCTGTGTAAGTGCCATGTCCTCTACTGTAAGTGCCTACTATTAGTTTCAGACCTTCCCCAAGAGTACGAAAGGGGAATACCAAAACAGTATAAAGCCTTGGTTACTCTATCAAACTTTATGTGACAAAAAAATGTGATGTGCCCATATATAGACATGCATGATGTCATATCACTAGAAATGTTTACCGATATATTTTTTGTGCCAGAATTTTATATATTTTTTAATCTTGTAAATAAATCATTGTGATAAAAAAGACTAGACTGATCAGATGAGTACATTATATTTCAATTCATTTTTGTATATAATATTAATATTCTCTTTATGTAATGTATTTTATCTTGTTTTAAATATTGTTATACTGTAATTGTATTTTGTAGGGGTTTTGGATACTTTTGTGTTTTGGCGCATTGTTGCTGTCGCAACCCCTAGACTAATTGTGTCAAATAAATAATGGAAATGAAAAAATTAAAATATTTGGGCATCCACTACCATTTGGGCATCACACTTTTTTGTCAAACTAGTTTGATAGTGTAGACAGCAGGCCCGTAGCCAGGGGGGGTTTTTATGGTTCGGGCGAACCCCCCTTTACAGCGAACCCCCCTTAACCGACTGCGAACCCCCATCCCCGACATGCTCAATACCTCACCCTCATCTCCGAAAATCGTCCAAATACGTGCCCCACAGTACAAAAAGTTGTTCGTAAATTAAAAAATTCGTAAACTCGTTCGGAATAACTCATACAGTACCTTTTTCCCTGTATGGCGTACTTCGAGCGATATAGTCTGTAAAGAGTTGCAAATGAATTGCGGATTTTAACCTGAAAAATAAATGTTTGGTCCCTGCATCATGGAGTAAATATTCTTTACTCCATGCCTGCATGTAACATGATATTGACGCGTCTCACAGCGAGCTGGGGGACGAACGATTCGTACAAAGGACACCGCCAGACAACTGCGTACCAATTGTTTAGATCACTGGCAGTCAGGCAGCATGCATAAAGTATATAGCCTTCCGACATACATCAGTATTTATGTGTGGCTATGAAGTATAATGTATCATAGAGGATTATAGTGATTATTAATATTTTACACTATAATATCTATGGTATCATGTACTGTAGTTCACATTATGGCATCCTATTATTTTTTTTAGACCACCAGCCGATACGTACTCAAATGTATCAATATCACCTATTTACATTGGCATATTTAATTTCCTCAACAAATTGCTGTAAATAAATATTATAGATAGAGCTATAATAAGAATTGCTTTTGCCTTCACCCAGTGTGCTTTTTTCGGGGCTTCTCCTAGACGTACGTTCGCATTGAACTTGAACGCAAAACAAAATATCGAGTAATTGAATTGAATTGAAATTTATATTTATACTGGGTAACCTCTTCAGTCAAAGACTGGTCTCCCAGAGGGCCCAGTTGGTGATCAGTGGCTGTGATGTACTAATACACCGGGGTAACCCCCTACTCGTCTCGAAAGATGTACTAGGTTCTTTAAAGTGCACACGTGCTAGATGTGTACACTGGACCTACGGTTTATAGTCCTTATCCGAGAAGACTCGTTCTACCACCAGAACCATGGAGCGAGTGAGCCTCGAACCCTTGCCGATGTTATGGCTACGTAATTACGGTTCCACTGTCTTAACCGCTCGGCCACTCACTCACTCAAGTAAGTGTAACTCGAGTAACTCGAGTAAATGATCAAACAATCGGCGGTTCCGCACAGAGCACGCGCATCTAACATACGGCAACAAATGTAATCGTTTAAATAGTCCACGAGTCCAAGTACGATCGTTTTGCTCATTGGTAGCATGCTGCATGAGAGTGTCTTTTCCGGCCATCTAGGGGTGTCATTTAACAAAATTTGCTTCGCCTCAGGCCCCACCCCAGGGGGGGGGGAGGGGTAGGTAGGTATGGGGGTGGGGGTGACCCAAATACTTAGTGTGCGAACCCCCCTTGACAGATCCTGGCTACGGCCCTGGACAGCAACCACATCCTAAAGGATTGACCAATAAAAAATGTGTAGCCATATACAGTACTGTACACTCAAACTGTCAATTTTGTTAACTGTATTAAAATTAGAATTCTTCCAAGGTTAGTTAAATAATATTATGCGGTCATGGACCCAGATTAAGAACTTTACCTTTAGGCTGGCCAAATGAGGTAGAATGAAATCTATTGGAACATTGTTCCCACAGAAACAAAGGTACAAATACAATTAGCATGCAGTGAGTGTAAACTTGTAACAAAAGATGTTTTTTTGACAAAAACATTGTGAATGGTCAAATGAAAGTTAAATGGTATTGCGTCATAGAGAAGATATTTGAAATTACTTTTGATTTTGACATTAACAAGAAGTATATTTATTTGAAAAATGTGGCTAAAATTTGTTTTACTTATTTGAAATTCTCATAAAAAACACAAAAATAAGCATAAACAAGGCAACATCAATAACAAAAGTTAAATCAGAATAAGATTTTAAACTGTGAAATTTAAGAAAATAACAATAACATTTTACAATTAACAACACTTTCTGAAAGCCTTTGTATAAAAATCCAGAATAAGACACTATAAATAAATTGAATGTCGGCAAACTATGGACTGCAAAATTACACTTGTTTAGGGCTGTGGAGCAGGTTTCAGAAATTGAAAAAAAAATGTTAACAAATGTTTTAATAAAAAAAAAATTGTTGGTTTAACAGTTTGGAGAAGTCTCCTGGAGTCACTAGTGGCTAATAAAGTGACCTCTCCCTTAAATAATCACAAAGACAAATATATACACAAGATACTCTACACAAAAAAAAGTCTTATTACAAAAGTCTTTGGGAGTGGAGTTGTTCTGTCATAAGAACAAAATCTTCCAATCTGACAGGATTTCAAACAGCTACAAAAAAAAAAACCAGCAAAAGTGTCAAGATGATGAATGGTGTTTGATGTTTCACCAATTCTTGTCAGTTCTGTGAATTTAATTTATCTTACAGAAAATGTTAGTAAATACGCCAAAGAAAGGGACGAAATAATGCATGTTGCTAGACTCGATATGTTTTGTTTTATGAAAGTGCGCCATTTTTAATAACATTCTGATGTACGTAGCCGATTAATTTTGGGTTGTTTCGTGCATGAATTTATTCATTTGTGAACAAGAGGGTGGAGCATTGTAATAATGAAGGAAAATTAAGAGTTGAGAAGATGAATCTAAACAGGCAGGACTATTAACAAATAATATATGATATATTTGTTAATATTATTAAACACAACAGGCATAGAAATAAATTCCAAACCGCTCGGTGATACATACACCGAAAATTATTTAATTAATTTTTGAAACGATAAAGATGAGGAAATCTGTGAGAATGAGAAAAAGTCGCCCCAACCGAGACTCGAACTCGGACCGTCTGCTTGATATGCAGTTGCCCTAACCATTAGACCACTGGGGCTTTCATGGTATTGTTCTTTAACTCGATCGGATAACGACCCTTTAACATTCTCGGCGTGGTACGGTTGGAACACAACTAGTCCTCAGTTGTACGCACGCGCACCAGAGATCAAATTGATACGCCCTCATCTATAATTCAGTATATTTATTCACTAAGCGGGATCTCGAGAGATACTTTTATATATATATAAACACAACAGGCATAGAAATAAATTCCAAACCGCCCGGTGATACACCGAAAATTATTTAATTTTTTAAACGATAAAGATGAGGAAATCTGTGAGAATGAGAAAAAGTCGCCCCAACCGAGACTTGAACTCGGACCGTCTGCTTGATATGCAGTTGCCCTAACCCTAATATTATTGTAATGATTCTATTATTTGTAAATATTATGTAATATTGTGTATATGATTATAGAATATAGTGTTATTCGATATTATCATTTCGTTATATTTGTTAATATAGATACTAATAAATGAATTGAGTTTCATAACATTAAAAAATTCAAATATATTCAATCCTACTGTATATGTTTTTACATGTTTTTGTAGGCGAGTGGTATCACATATCTTCAGCCAAATTATTTAGATGATGCGAATTGTCCATAACGATTACTGACATTTTTTGTTATCAGTCGATCTAGGTATCTTTAAAAATATATAATCTTTGTGTCACTTGATTGGAAGATTGTGGGTCACATGATATTCAAGACATATACTATTGAACTCTTGCGTCAGAGGGAAATGTGTTACACAGAACATACAATGCATGGCTACTTACTGTGCATTCGACAATCAACCTGTAGTGTCACGCCCTCTATAAATGTTCTATTCTTCGCGTCCAATTCAATTACGGCCTTCTCAAATGGTTTAGGCCTTGGCCTATCCTCTCGTTAAAAATAGGTGTGTTATAAAACATATAAGGGATGTTTTATTCATGTAATGTTACAAAATAATTTAATTCGGTGAAAGATGAAAGGTTCTATTTTCAACTCATGAAATTATTTTTAGCAGTGTACTACATTCATATATAATAGTTGTAACATGTGATCATTTCAATGGATTTAATGGCTGTTGTGAGTCTATTTCCATAAAACATAACAAACAAGAAAAAAAAGCCCTGCTACGTATTTCATTGATCATTTCATTCTATCGAAAAATACAATGTCTCTTTCAATATTTGTATCGAGTCCTTTAATTTTGGAGTTTATTAATTAAGTAATTAAGTTAAATTAATTAGCTTTTCTACTTACATATAATAATTCTTGTCTGTTGCTATGAGTCAATTATAACATGGTTGTTCATTTTATTAAAATTGTATTAACATTTCACAAGTGTGGTACTGGTAGAATATCAAATCCATAAACAAAACCACTGTCAGCTTGATTTCATATATTTATAACCTAATATGATTAGAGTGGGTTTGCATTACATTTATACTGCAGTTGTTAAAATTACATCTTGTCATATTTTATAGTCATAGAGGATACATTACATTTGATAAAATGTCAACAAATGTCATTGTTTATTTGTATTGGCCTCAATAAAAATTTCAATGATCAAATGAATAGACAGCAAAATACTGATGAATAAGATTATCATTATATTAACAATGAAGATAACTATATATTCTTATGGAATTGATAACAATGTATGTAGATAATGCATGATGTGAATTATTATATGAATCGACAAAATGGCAGAAAAATACTGATGCATAAGATGATAATATTGATTATGATAATACCATTATTTTATCAATTTTAATGATAATAATAATATTGATAATAATGAAGATGACTATATAACCATAATATTGATAATAATGAAGATGAATATAACCATAATATTGATAACAATGAAGATGAATATAACCATAATATTGATTACAATGAAGATGACTATAATCATAATATTGATAACAATGAAGATGACTGTAATCATAATATTGATAACAATGAAAACGACTATAACCATAATATTGATAACAATAAAGAATATGACTATCATAATATTAATAACAATGAAGATGACTATAATCATAATATTGATAACAATGCAGATGACTATAATCATAATATTGATAACAATGCAGATGACTATAATCATAATATTGATAACAATGAAGATGACTATAATCATAATATTGATAACAATGCAGATGACTATAATCATAATATTGATAACAATGAAGATGACTATAACCATAATATTGATAACAATGAAGATGACTATAATCATAATATTGATAACAATGAAGATGACTATAATCATAATATTGATAACAATGAAGATTACTATAATCATTATATTGATAACAATGAAGATTACTATAATCATTATATTGATAACAATGAAGTTGACTATAATCATAATATTGATAACAATGAAGATGACTATAATCATAATATTGATAACAATGAAGATGACTATAATCATAACATTGATTAACAATAAAGATGACTATAATCATAATATTGATAACAATGAAGATGACTATAATCATAATATTGATAACAATGCAGATGACTATATTCATAATATTGATAACAATGAAGATGACTATAATCATAATATTGATAACAATGAAGATGACTATAATCACAATATTGATAACAATGAAGATGACTATAATCATAATAACAACAATTTTTCAACTTTTTCTGTATTTAAGTTTGTTTCATTTTTACACTCTAGGGGGTCGGAGAGTCTTTTTGACAATCCCTTCTACCCCCTAAAGTGCTCTGTACCTTATGATTTTTATTATTTATAAAAAACAAAATAAATGAAATGAAATTGCAATAAAGACGACTATTTCCATAATATTTACAACAGTGTAGGTGACTATATGCATGACATTGATGAAAACAATGAAAATGACTATATGATGACTATAACTCATGGAATCAATATTAATGAAGATGACTATTTTCATAATAATTGATAACAATGAAGATGACTATAGGGATGATATTGATAACAATGAATATCACAATAAAACACATGATATTGATGACAATGAAGATGACTATACATTGATGGAAATAATAATAATCAAGTTGGCTATAATTATATTATATTTATGAGTATAATTGAACTTGATATTGATAACATTAACAATGAGGATGACACACACATGATATTGATAAAAAATGAAGATGACTGTACAATTGATATTGATGACAATTTATTCAATACAAGCATGATTAATATTAATTGCTAACAGTTCATAGAATAGATGAAATAAGCACATGTCTTGTACAAACAATATATGATAACAGTAATTGAACTAATAATAATTAATTATTAAATAATGAAGAGTCAAAATAGTAACATATTAAAATAGTTGAAACTAGAGGGTACTCGGAGAGTACAAACCTCCGCCTACTGTAAAATTCCCGTACATAAAATGTCCCCGGAAAATATATATATATTTTTTTAATTGTATTTAATACGTCTAAGTCTAAATAGGCTAACTGCACACTACACAGTTGTGGATGAGAGTTCGGTCTAATGGTTATGTATCCAGCCTCTCACAGTTGAGATAGCTGGTTCAAGTCCTGCTGAGGTTTTTTTTTTTTTTTTTTTTTTTGTGGACCTTGATCTTTGACTCTGACCCTTCAAAATGTAACCACAATTATATGGTGAGTCATTGATAATTGTGGCTAGTTTGGTGAGAATCGGATAAAAACTGTGGTCTTTAGGCAGTAAAATAGTTTTTTTGTTAGTTGTGACCTTGGCCTATGACCTTTTCCCCTCAAAATCGAACTCGTTCGAGCTTTTGGGGCATAGATCATTGTGGCCAAATTTGGATGAAAACTGTGGCCTCCAGGCTGTTCACAGACACACACACACACAAACATACAGGGGTGAAAACATAACCTCCTTGGCGGAGGTAATAAGAGGAACATAAATGAATGTATGATGTACAGAAAAGTTTGAATTGTTCACAATAGAATTATGCTTCTACAGTAAATCAGATCCTAACCAAATTGTATTTAAACATAATTTTAAATTTTAGGAACTGTTATATTTTTTTTGAATAAATATTACGAAAACAAAACAAATTTTTTATTGTATTCATTGAGATACATACTAGTGGTGTAAAATTGGAGGTCCTTTTTAAATTCCGAATATAGAAGAATAGGGTTTTCCATAAAACCCACATAAAAAAGGATGTCAATCAATTTGTAGAGTGGTCCCTAATTAGAGGGAAGCTTTAAAAAGATCGTTTAATCCATATACAATTGATATATAAAATAGCAGAATGATTTGGTTAATTTAGTAGATTACATATTACCAATTGATACATATACTTCAACACTGTTTTTGTTACAAGCACTGTACAATTGGTAAATATGTGTCTTCCGAGGTCCATTAGTAAATGAATAAGTAAACAAGATAGCTGATACTATTTTCAATTCACTAATTGTACCTTGAGGTTATAGTGTTTTCAATCAGTGTCCGGTGAAGTAATGTATTAGTAGATTTATCATCCAATTTAATCCGATATACGGCGACTTTTATTGTAAAATGTGAGGCATAAATATCAAGTTTTATTTTTCAGCAGCACACAGCTAGGCCAACTATTTGTTTTTCAATCTTAAATGGCTCAATTAAAAAAGTTAATGTATAAGAAAGATAATAGGTATGTTTACGCGCTCTTTTCCCTATCATAGTAAAATATAGTCTAACAACTGGTTTAACTTGTTCTGTGACCGATAGGTCTATGGTATAACATTAATTCAAATGGAGCTCTGGTATTTCATTTATATTGGAGTTAACAACACAGAGGTATAACAAAATTATCATTTAGATTAGCTTTAAATCTGCTCGATAATATGCCGAAATCTAGTGGTGTGGGTGTGTGTGTGTGTGAACACTATTCTACTAACTCATACTGTAAACTTTAGTGTGAACACCATTGGGGCAGAGTGAGTTTTTATTTAAAAGATAAGTCATTGAACAATCTTGGTTGGTTTAAATCCTTCTGGTTACATATTTCTCAATACATTTTCCATCCAATTTTTAAAATATTCACATTTTTTACATTGAAATCGCATAATTAAAATGGGGTTTAACATGAACTACACCACAGTGTAGTAGGAGTTCGCATAAATAAAAACGGTATCTCACAGATAATAAAATAACACTAGATAGCTATTAATTGCTTTATTGTTTCTTAATTATTCATAAAAACATACGACTTTTAACATTTGTATGCACATTATCTTTTAATAGCTCATTGTCTTTCAATTACTTCATGATTTGATTAACATTATCTTTTTTAAATATGTTATCAAAATATCACTAAATCAGTTATATCATAGTTAGATTTAAATATTATAATCTCTATTAAAATATTTTAATAAAACTTTTCATTTTGTTTTAAAGCAAAATTTTTTGTTAGTATAATTTGTATATTAAGCATGATCAATAAATTAAATTCTGGTAACAATTATCTGTAACAACATAGTAAAACTATTAGTAAGGCAAAAATAATTAAAACGTGCAAAAATGCACCATATACCAAATATAGTCCCATACTCAAATGTATGCTTGTACAGACATGATGTTATATAAAATTCAGTATCTTTAAATATTAGAGTGTGGGCCTACTAATTCTCTTCACATTTCATATCAAGGTCCCCTGGGACTATACTTAATCATATACAGTAATTTTTGTGCAATCACGTTGATTGCCAAAAGCTAATATGCTTGTCCAAATGGGTGTTGCTTTTGTTTTTTCACATTAAGCTCTCTCTACACTTTCAAACTAGTTTTAAAAAAAAAGTGTAATGTGCTCAAATATGGTAGTGATATGACATCATCATGTCCACATCACATTTTTGAAACATAATGGTTGATAGTGTAGACAGGGATTTAGATAGGAACAAATCTTTCATCACCAACATTTAAATTATCCACCATGTATCAGTCGTAGGAAATATCATAAACTTCATATAGCACCCTCTAGTGTTTGGGGATTGTACAAACTAACCAACTATTATTTTTGCCATAGAATAAAAACATTGTAGCAGTCTCATGTCCTTTTGACACAAGAAGTGTAGTTTTAGCAGTGAACGTCAACTTTAAAGTCCACTGATTTGTGATTGTTCAAGCTACATTCTCACCTAATTGGCCAAATGGATTTGATGAACACTACCCATTTTTTATCCTGTCCATTTCAAAGCAAACCCTTTTTGTCCAGTTTTAGTTAGTTAAATGTTTAACATTTCAACAATTATTAGCTTTATGCCATTTTCTCTGTAGAATCATTTTTATCCTAACAACCACAAACAAGATTAAAATGCATGTGATAAACACAATCCAAAGTAGTGACCTGGACCTAGAATCGCCACAAGTTGGGTTAAACTTAACAGAGAATGCTGAACCAAATACAAGCGCATTATAAATTAACATGTCATAGGTCATGTTTAGGTCCTAGGTCAACGCTATTTTCAGTTCTTCTTTCATACGTTTTCAAAACTAAAGCAAATAGATACTAGTTTTCAATAAGCAAAAATGCTTGGCGTTTGAACAGTGTTTATAGTAAGAATTGTCACTAGCCTTGATTCAAGAACTGTAAAGCACATGTACATATTCCAATTACAATAAACTTGGTGTGTAAAGAGTACTTCAAATTAAAAAAAATCATGATCAATTCAATTTCTTCATTTAGCTATCACCAACCTGAGACTGATGACATCATGCAAGCCTCAGAAGACGTTGTTCAAAAACAAGGGAAATATTAACCACCTTATTAGCCTCAGAGTACTGGTATTATTCTCCAATCTAAGAGTCAACCCTTTTTCTTGCAATTTCAATTGAGTATATTATTCTTTCATGAATTACCTACCGAAAAACCGGTAGGGACTTCATTTTAAGCATAAAAAAACTAATTTTTTTCCATCCATTTCTTAATCCTCAACACAAGTTACCTGCAGTATTCTTCATGTATTTCTTCTTTTCTATCTTTTTCAAAATGACTGGGCCTAGACAATCTTGTCTGCCCACCAACATTTGGCCTAGTACAAACTGATGCCTCAATCCTAGGCCTAGGATCACAAGCACTTACCAAGATGTGCCTAGTGTCTGGTTGAGCCAATGGCTTCCTAGTGGTTAGTTTAGGCTTCTCAGCAGCCTAGCTCTCATTCTGGAGCCTTTGAAGTGGTTTGATAGAGACCTTTGAGCAGCTTACTCCCTGGTGGGGGTGTGTTATCTTTAGGTGGTGGAACAGGGCCTGCTTCACTCACATAAACATATCTAAAGATGAATGTTTAGGAATAAAAACAATTGTAATGCGATTAGTATTTGTTGAACCTGTCCCTAAAAGAGTTTCTAACTATTCCACTACATCCAAACAAACCAACTTTAATCAAGGACACTTTTTAAAAACAATATCCACATATCTTATCTTTACGATGAATGTTTCATTAATATTTATAGTTTAAAGTTATATTTATTGTATATGGTCATTACGAATTATTTATTTATTTATTTATTTATTCATTTCCCAACCAACAGTGAGCTATTGGCTCACCACTTACAGGAGGGAACACAGACAAACACGAACATATACAATAAAAAACATTAAACTAAACTACTAACAATGTTACGAAACTTACGGAAATTATTACTAAAGATATCTAACTCGGGGTTTCTTAAAGTAAAAGAATTATAAGTTTGACTTAATCTACTAATAAAACCATATTTTTAAAACATTTACTCTACTAAAAGGAATATGAAAAGTAGTATTTCTTCTAAGACGACGACTAGGGACTCTAAGGTAAAAATTACTAACTAGGTTTAGAATTAATACATTTATACAAAGAAACAAGATAATAAAAGGTTCTACGGGACTCAGGAGATTGGACATGGAAATGAAATTCAGGATGTAGCGTAAAAAACGGTTATGCAGACGCTGAATGTGCGTAGACTGAGTTTTCGAAATAGTATTAAAAATAACAGAACTAAAGTTGAGAATTGGATGGACAATTGAATAATAGAGGTGGATTTTGGTTTGCCTGTCAAAATGTTTACAATTACGCCACATCAGCCCAAGCAGTCTGTTGCACTTAAAAGAATAAATCTAATGAATGTAAAAGTATATAATTTATTTATTTTTAAGGGAAATTAATCTAAATTTTGACTTATTTTGATTTGGAAATTAGTGCTTTTATACTGAAATTGTCATTTAGTATAAAGACAAACAGGCAATCACACAATCAAGTCTAATTCATGTCTACCTTATTTCTTAATATGTGTTAAAGACAATTAAATAGGCATACAAGCAAAGGATACGGATAACGCAACACCCAGAATGCATTCCTTGTCAGTGTAATACCATCTGCACATCCTTCAGGGTGGAATGTAGGTGTGTATGACGAACCTGGCCGCACCCTGGGGTTGATCTTGATGTACAGAGGCACATCTGGTGTTACGATGAAAGAACGAAGGAGCTGGCCTAGTGGTGGTTTAGTTGTTCTAGAAATAAAAGAACAAATGTATGGTAAATCGATAGAAAACCTGATGCATTTAGTTTCAGCTTAAATTATTTTGCACGGGTTGTCTATACAGCAAAGCTATTAGGGACATTTTAAGCCTGAATAACACTTGGATGCAAGACAGTGACATAAGCGCAACGCAAGTGAATTGACCAATCAGTGAAAGTTTTGATGATCCCTTGCATCATGATTGGTCAAATAACTTACATTGTGCTTATGTTGTTGCTTAAAATATATACAGTATAAACAGGAATAATGATAATATAAGGAGTAAAAAAAAGTTTAATGAGACATAAAATCGGTCTAGAATTAAAAGTGGTACAAACACACACAAAGACAAAACAAAAATGTAAAAAAAAAAATGATATATAAAACTGCTAATTACAGGAACTGACAATACAATGATGGAAAAGTACCTTACCTGCAAGAGCATGGGAAATATAATGGCATATCCAGATGTATGAGCTTTGTAGCTGTTTCCTTCACAACTCCATTGGTAACCTTCACAATCTTGTCGGGGCTTGAGCAGATGAAGCGATGACCTCGTGGACATTCAAACTCATTCCCAATGTATGCTCTAATCACATTTTCACCAGATGATTCTAAAAATTGATTTAGATTTCATTTTAATTTTTTACCTACAGAAACTTTACTCTATATATCAAGGTAAATGTTGAATAAACAGCTTATTTTGTTATGTTAGTTAATGGTAGAGGTTGTAATCTTATCCTTTTATTGATGTGAAGTAATGTCATGTAATTGCAAACAACCCTGGATACTGCACCTTGTTTACCAGCAGCCCATCTGAATAACAACCCTGGACGGCTTGTTTGACAGAATGTTCATGTCTGGGTGACGCGATATTTCTTTTCATAATTTGGGGACTCATTCATGAAACGTCACAAAATAAACATTAATAATCATTAGTTGTATCCATAAGGTTTGACATAAGAATAGAGCCAACTACAGATCGCTAATGCAAATGTTTCTATCCGTCAAGCCGTCTGTGTAATCGAGTGGATTAGACTATGGACTTAACATGTCTATGTATGGGGTTCGAATCCCATGAGCAACTTCTATTTACTTTATAATCTGAAAGATTATTTAGAAGGTAAGGTTAGTTATATTTAGGAGTAGTTCGGCTATCTTTCACATAAGGGTGCCCAACTTAAGTACGAAAAAAAAAAAAATCGCGCCCTGACAGCTTGTTTGCAAGCATGTTTAGGTCTGGGTGACTGCCCTGGACAGGTTGTTTGCAAGCATGTTTATGTCTGGGTGACTGTCCTGGACGGATTGTTTATCCTCATACCTCTGTCTAAAAAAGACAGAGCCAGAGAGTGCCAGGGAAATATTATATATTTGTGGCTGGACGAACTTAAACATTAAGGTTAAAATTTAATAAAAATAAAATATATTGCATGTTAGTATTTATTGACATAGTAACACAAGTTTTGCAAAATTACAAACAATGAACTTATATTTACCACGATGAGGTCGCTTGTCTCGTTGCCTGCCACCTTTTCGCCCACCTGTCTCCCCTGGAGCAGGCCATGATGGGTCCAAATGACTCCCTTTGGGTACAGGTATATCCCATGGTAAGAGATAATTTGAATCCCGTAAAAATCCAGGCTGTTCCACTCCTGTAAAAGAAACATCATTAAATAAAAATATGGTGTCAACTGTCATATAAAATTCAGAATCAGACAGAGCTTTAGGCCTACGAATTAATGTCCTTAAAAGACTGTATGAACGAACACTGCACAGGAATGTATACATTGTTTAGCCTAAATTACACTACTAAACAGCTGAACCCAACACTCAATATCTCCACACTAACGAATAAACAAATTCATCAAGCAGGAACCATAGACACACATCACATCAAACACAGTCTAACACTCAAGGCTAACCAATTGCTCAAATAAACCAACTTGGTAATTTACAAAATGATTATTGTACATATGCTATCCCATGATTCATGTATAATTCATATAGAAATTCAAATTATTTCATAGAAAATACACTTAAACTTCCAATCATTTACTTGCTATTAAATGATTATACTATACCTTTAGTAGGATTGTAGGAGCTAGCCTTGCCAAGACACACCAGAGACCATGATGAGTACCTGGGCAGAAGGTGAGGAGGTGAAGTGGTACAGGTCATACCCTTCAAGCAGTCTGCAGTGGATAACTGCTTTACAAGTTTGCCTTAAAACAAATATAACATATTATTGATATGAGGTATATTTTCAAGCCCACTATCAAGCAGCATATGCTACAAAACACGTGTGCAATTGGAGGTTTCAAGATAAGAGTTTTTAAACTGGGAAAGTTTTGCTGATTTGATTAAATAAAACTGAATCTACAATTTGAAGCCACACTTTTTGTACTGAGCTGAGCAAACAAGATACATATGCCACCAAAAATTTAATTGTATTTAATGCACTTTATACGAGTTGTGTTACACATACAACAACTTTTATCATGTCGAGTATTGGCACCAAACGGTGCTCTTTAAACATCAACAGGGGCTGAGATGAACTAGTACACCAGAGTAACCCCTTAATATTCTAAAAGATGTAATAGATTCTATAAGTCCTTATCCAAGACTTGTTTTACTACCAGAACTATGGTCGACGAAAGCCTTGAAACTGAGCAATTTTGTGGCTATGGTTTGTGCACAACTGCCATAACCAAAATAAATAAAAAGTCAATCTTTGATTATGTAAGTAAATGAAATACCTCTTTCAGTAATTACAGCTTCACTGACACTTAAGCTTGAGTTGTAGTGGGTGAATACATCACTCCCTCCTGATTGGCCAAGACTTAAAGCTGGGCTACATCCAGTGTTACCGGTACTATGATCTGGTAATGAAGAATCACATACACTTACAATGAAGAATGTATGGTTTAATGGGCATATTATATATACATTTATTTAAATGTATTTAATAAATGTAACAGTCTTACCAGTAAACTTTCTTTAACTTTAAAAGGTTTTAAAAATCTGAAGACTTTCACAGAGAAATAACAGTGAGTAAAACAACGTAATAGTGTACATCAATATTATTCTGAACCCAAGTGTAAAAAAACATTTTTGACAAAGTGCTTCAACCATCTTCCAGACGTCGCCTATATGCTTAATGTATTATAGTTATTTCTCAATTTACCTTGTTTTATTTTTTCTACGCTATCTGCGATAGAAGAAGGCCTATTATCATCAGAGGCCACCAGAGCAGGTTCTGCGGATGAGGATGGTGATCTTGATGCATAAACTGAAAATGATATCTTCTTCAGCTTACCACAGCACTTCTCTGCCAACTCCTCAAAGTAGTCAAAATTTGCTACCTGAGGAAAAAGAATATACTTTTCTTACTTTGTATTTATGTTTTAGTAGCATACTGTGATGCCAACTTAAAATTAGAAATTCTCATTTATAATGATAGTTATGTCTTGCCTAATACAAGGTGCACTTGACTTGTAAACTAGTAATTGTGTCTACACAATGCTAGGGCATATCATCACCAAAAATTTGAACATTTACATTACATTTACCACTGAGACTTCTCAGAGAGAGCTTACCCATCTGAACATTCTTATTGTCACATATGGCACTGTATTATGTTAGGGTTAAGTGATGGGTGACATGTGATACATATGACGCTGTATTACAGAATTTGCCTATGACAGGGCTCGATTTAGTGCTAGCCCGGCGTACAATGGCTAGTAAAAACAGCTCCGGGCTACCTAAAGTATCTTCCTTTAAGCCCGGATGGCTAGTAGGTTGTGGGAACTCGAAATTGGGACGAAATGACCTCATAAAAATAACTCCAGCATAAAAGACATATATGTCTTGGCAACATCATAAAAAAAAACCACTGGCGCGCTGCTGCTGTGGCCATAACAAGTGATGATGTAGGCGGAGCCTCTCATAATCAAACAAATTTCCCGAATTATGATTGGCCATTTATGTTTTTGTCACCCTGGTTATTGTGAAGTAGGCGGAGCTTCATTATCAGGTCAAACATGTCACAAAAATATGACCATAAATAACGAACTGTGATTGGCCAAATGTAGTAGAATTTTGCCAATGTTAAAAATAACTTGTCTAGTCTTGTCATCAGGCCTGGTTGTCACAGATCAAAGCTAGGGATATTTTGTAGGGCCGGGTGGCTGGCTCTATCCCTGTAGGTAGGCCATGGAGGCCATATTTTATAATATGCGTAGGAGGCCTAGATAGAATCAAAAGCCATCGTTTGGCATCGTGATGGCTGCTCAGCAGCAGCTAGGCCTAGCTAGATACTACCTAGGCCTAGCTAGGCCTATAGTACCATTTTGGTACAGTAGGCCAGGTGCTCCAATGCGATCTAGTAGGTAGGTCTATCCTAGCTACCCTACTATAATAATAGGCTCTAGGCCTAGGCCTCTAGCCTAAGGTAGACAGAATCTAATTAGTTTTCTTGGCTAGGTTGAAGCCCAACAACAAAAAGACCTCAATAAATCGATTCTGTGAATATGTTGAACATGAAATAGACTATGCGTCGCAACGCAAAGTTAATTGGCGCTACTGCAGTTTCGCACCACACTGTTAAATCTTCGATTTATCGCTTAATTTTTTTCTCACACCCACATCATACAATTTTGGGCCATTATGTAACATGTTTCCATGATTTAGCCACCGTTATATTTACCTTTATCACAATAAAAAATGCCTTTCAAAACAGCTCTATTTCCTCGATCGAACTGTGGCCATTTTAGAATCAGAAAATTGCCATAAATCAATGCATGTTTTATTTTCTGTTTTTATTTTTAAACTGCAAAGAGTGGTTTTTATAAAGAACCAGCTAGCTCACTGTACATATCAAAACGGCAACGATATGAGTCTGTACATAAAACATTGATAGGACCTATTAACATGAATAATAATACTAATATTAATAATGAAATATTAATTAAACCTCTCTTTCGCCAGCTGAAAATATTTCTTGCCTTTCAAAACTAAATAGGCCTAGGCCTATATATGTGTAATCGGATTTTATTACACTGGCCTCTATAGTTTCTACATTTTTTGGGGAAAATGAAGCATACATTCTGGCAATTAAGTGATAAATATAAGATGGCGAACATTTCGCAGTGTGTTGACATCGAGTTCAGTATTGTTTAAAATGTTTTGAAAAGTATTGTTATTTAAAAAAAATTACTTCGTAAGTGGTCGAATCGTATAAACATGTTACATAATATTATGTTGTGAGTGTGAAAAAGAAAAATTTAGGTGAGAAATCGAAGATATAATGGTGTGGTGCGAAACTGCAGTAGCGCCAGTTAATTTTTATGTGAACCGGGATGTGAACAATAAAGAAATACAATTTTGTGTAATTTTTCATGCAATAATAGTTTAATACAGTTTGTATGTAAATGTGTAGCAATTCTCGAGCGTTTAGATTAGTGCGCCCTCTATTGTACAAAATGCCTGAATTCATTTATATGGCGGCCCTGCTATCACGGTGCGATAATAAGAGTGGGCTAGTAAAATAATGTATGGGCTAGTGAAATCTACAGTGAACTAGCCCAGTGGGCTAGCAACATGAAAAAGATAAATCGAGCCCTGCTATGACACTGAACAATTTATAGAGCTACAAAGAATCAAGTTGTTGGCAAACCTTAAGATTAAATGGATCTTCTCTGTAATTAACATCTCGACCACAGTTGCACGCACAAGGGGTGCGGTTATTGTTGGTGTGAGGCATTCTGGGAAGACGTCCATCAAGATCTGAATCCACGACATCACTTGGAAGCAGATGAAGCTGAAGTAAAGATTTGAAGACAAATTATATGTTAGTATGATGCCTGCCAGGGATAAGTTCAGTCAACAGGGTGTTGCATTTGAGTGATGTACAATTTCTTTATTATACCAAATATGGTATGGTACATTTTTGCCAGGGAAACAAAAGTGCTGTAGTACCTTTTATATCTCACTTCTCTTGTCTGATAGAACAAAACTTTTCTACTCACTCCCATGTGGCATTTCTATTTTTTAAGCCAATACCTTTTTTTAAAAGCCAAAATATTTACTTTTACTGAAGAATTAGACTTATGTTACCTTCAATATGCAGTGGTGTCCAGTAAGGCTGGCCACCTCACAGAGTTGTCTTCCATTTTGCCAGAACAGCTCACACTCTTCTAACAGCAGATTAGCATACTTCTCTACAGCAGGACCTCTAGCCTGTTGAGTGTAGACTTTCATTGCCTGTGCCAGCTTAAATGAAAAGATGTTAAATGTGTATAAAGTTGTGTGGTATCAATTGAAAATTTGAGGTATGTGAATAGTAATTATGCTGAACATCAGTTTTAAAACTAAAATAATAATGTTAAATGCATGATTATAGAAAGGTTTTTTTTAAATAACAATATGCTTTAAAAATTGTTATTGTCAAAGACATGGTACTGTATATATATTCCTTTAGTGTACTAAAAGCATTAGCATCATAACCCTAGTGTATGGTATTATTATGTGTAGAGTTTTGTGGCATGTGGTGCTCAGTAGGACTGGAAACAAAATAGACTTCCACTGCTTAATCTGTTCCTTCATCACCATAAATGTCTTACACTACAGACATCCTATTTGTAATTTGAAAAACTTGTTACCTTGTTTCGGTGGACTGTGCTGATATAAAAGGGAGAGGCATTCTCCTGATACATTCTACTTGCCACAGGTACAATCTTTGCACAACGACTGCAAAAAAAAAAAAAACCAAAACCCTTGCATATTAAAACAACTCATCTGATGAGATGAATAGTAATCAATTATTATAAGGAAACATCAAAAAATTAATTGAGTCTCCAAAGTTTCTGAGCAATCTCAATTTTGGGTAATCAATACAATTTTTCTCAAGCAAATATATTCTCTAGCCTATCTTTTAATTGACAGATCAACTCTGAGTGAAGTTAACAAAATCAAACAAAGACAAATGAACATGACAGAAATGATATAGTGGGCCTTTATAGTGAAGCTAAGTTTATTTGAATGATGATGTGAGGAATTAAGAAATATGCCTACTTACGCATCAGAAAATCTCATCTCCAAGTCTAAAGATGCCTTCAGGTTGTTGAAGTGGCTCTGTAGCTTGCTGTCTAAATTCTCACCAAAGAAGACATCAAAGACCTTTGCAGACACCTCATGCCACTTCCGCAATACTGGTACCTTGAATCGAAGAATAAAACAAATAAAAGTCTGACATTTATCAATGTTTGCTTAATTGAGAGTTAAGAAGTGTGAAAAATGAAGACTATTTATCAAATCATTTCTTTTAATCTTGAAATATGTAATAAAATTTGCTTATACTAGGTTATAAACAAACAAAGCTGATGTATGCCGAAATATGTTTTATAAATTTAACTCTTATTCGAGGAACCTGTCTAGCTAAAAGTACAGACTTGAATGTTAATATTCTTTTAATTCTTATACTTTTATATAAAAATGTTCTCTTTTCTATAGAACTTAAGCCCCAATAACATGAAAAATGATTATTAATCAAAAAATACTTTGAATAGGCAATTTCGCACTTGAAAAAAAGTTCAAGACAAAATAAACGGTTAAATTCAACAAAAAAACACATTGAATTCCAGTCAACTTTACTATTTTTTGAGTTAAATTAAGTTTTTTCAGGTAAATCATTTTGTTTTTGATTCAATTTTTGGTCAAAGTGAATAACTAATGCGACATTAAAATGGCATAATGAACAAAAATATGTTAAACAATTATGTTTTTTAGGGGACAATATATCTTTCAGGGAAATCCTGAATTATTTATTGACTGAAGTGAATAGTAGCTTTGGTGAATACGATATAATAGTAGTGTAAATTGTTACAGAAAGTATACTATATTACTGTTGCTGACATTTTTTTCTTACCTCTAGATGTGATGGAACTGCTCCCCGCACAAGCCCATCATCAAAGCCCTTCTTTTGCAACACCAGATTTACATGCTGTATAATGAAAGCTTTCATAGAGTCATCCTCACCCTCTCCAACTTGTGTCTGGGGGTCATCAAGAGATGACCAAGTGGATGACCTTGACCGACGTGGCTCTTGATGCTTTCTTAGTTTATTTGACACTGTGTAAATAACAGATTAAATTAAAGAATAATTTAATAAGGTGGTGATTGCTGCATAGGCTTTACTTAAATGTGCCTACAGATCAGGGGGGGATTGCTATAAGCAGTCTATAGATGGTCTTAGCGCTTAGCCGGTTATAATTTGTGACGTAGCAAGTAGTCTTCATTATAGACCATTGCTATACCGCGGTCTAACCTGTAAACGGTCTTTAAAATTAAAGCCTACTCGAAGGAGTCTTAAAACAATCATAAACCTCTCTTTTTGTTGCTTATTATACGTATTACTATTATTGATCGTGAAAGACAACCAAGTTAACAAGTTTTAAGAGCCATTGTCTGTAAAAATCAAAGATTTGGTGGCATGATGTAAAAAAATGGATTTCTCTCAAATTTTTACCATGAATAGACATTTCAATAAAAAGCATATCTACAACATTCATTTTAATTTTTAGCCTCCGTTGCCATGACAACGGTCAATTATCCAAATTTTGATGTTTTTACCATTTTCACAGATTTTCCATAGTGAAAAAGTACAAACTTGTATACTTATTTTAACCAAAAATACTTACAGTATACAGTTTTTGTTTATGGGTGTTTCCATAAATTAAGGGGCCAGTGGGTATTTTAGTATTGGTGATAGTTAGTTTGCTGTTTACTCTAAATTGGTAATAGTTATTTAAAAAATAATTTTATCATATGATAGAACAATAATATGGGTTAATACTATTACATGTTGGAAAAAAAAAATTGCAAAAAAAAACGATTTAAAAAAAAAATATATCGTGGTGTCTAGCTCATTTTATTAAAATATGTGTGACATTTAAATACACTGACATATCAGAGTTTAAAAAATATAGTACAGCAATAGTTATTTTGTATTTATTTATCATCACAATAGAGTACAAAGCAACGTTAAATATAAGCTAATTACAATTTCCCACGATTTTTTGTTTTCCACACAACGGTCCGCGACGTCCAGCATCACAACGTAACATTTCGTGTCTCACTTTGTTACGTTGTTAGTACGATCTTTATTAGTGAACAGACACAAGAAGTACCACTATAATGACGAAAATCGAATTACATTCACTACAACAGATCACTGAAATTTACCTTACACAATGTTCTACAAAATGGCGATTTTATTTAGTCATTTACAGACGAAAAACTATTTTTTTAGAACATTTCGTGTCTCGTATATTCGTTACGTAGTTATTCATAGACCATCGGTGGTGAACGACGCGAGAGCTATTTCTGAAGTTGAAGGTCACGTGATTCAAGAAGCAGGCGAACTAAAGTCTAAATAGCAGTGTAAACAACATGTATTGAGTTCCATTTAATGTAAAAAAAAAAAAAATTACAAAATGGAGTTTGGTTGATACCATTATTTTAAAAAGGGGTGTTTTTAAAAAATATTTTTTTTATAAAAGTATACCTCATAAACGTACCTATAACTTCCAAAGTGGTGTTTTTAAATCAATGAGGTTTTTTAATTTGATAGTCAATAGGTTTGTCAACAATAATCACGAAAAAAACACTGGGGTAAATTTCGTACATAGGTTTTGTGTTGCCAGGAAAATACGAAAAATACAAAAAAATACAAACAAAATATCAACAAAAAACACATGAAACACAATTTAAATATGGCTAATCCAATAATAAAATGTATGTGGCTTGTCATAATGCTACAAGAGTCATACGAATAGTTTAGATAAAATAGGAGAATGTGTTGCCAGGTTTATTTCAAATAATTGCCAGAAAAACAGTATTTTGCATTGAAATATTTAGTTGATGGAAAATAATGTTAAACTTTGAAATAATTCCGTCAATGGTTTTTATAAATTTTTAAATCTATTTTGTGTAAAGAGATACAGAAAGACCCCACAAAAAAATCTGACCTTGTAAATAGGTCATTTGAGGTCAAAAGGGGTCAGAATGCAAAACAAGACAGGTCCCCACTTTACTACAACTATTAATGTTTGATCAAAATTTACAAGATGGTTCATAAAAATTCTTAACAATTTTAATTTTTTACCTACAGTGTTACCTTAGCAACCATTTCTATGTGTAACTAAGGAAAGTAATTTAAAAAAAAACGTAAGAAATGGCATTTTTATAAATACAAAGAATTGATTGCATTTGTAATTTTTCTCAATTTTACTTCTACTGCATTCTATTAATCTTGGGGGGTGGTGGATTGGAGTCGAAATTGGTGGTGGATGGGCATTTGGGATCTGCTTAGGTTAACAAATAAAAGAAGTAAACAAATGAAAGAGGAGCTTCAAAATAAGAGAGGAGTAATCTGTTGCAAAGATTAAAATTCACAACGATCTGATAATTTATTCAAATTTCCAGAGGATATAACCTATAAAATGACATTAAAACTGGGAATTACAGAATCTATAATAAAAAAAAAATTTTTTTCTCACAACACAACTAGAACTATATAAAACATTAAGAATTTTTTTGACCAATGAGTTTCAAATCAAATAATCAAAGAAAATAAAATGTTTTTACTAATATACCATGTTTTTTTTTTCTAAAAAGTCCTATGTTTCTCGCAACACTGCTTGTAGATTTTAAAATTACCCCAGTATTTTATTTTAGAAATCAATTATTAAACATTAGAACTACCTATTTGTAATAAATCAGCTAAAAAAATACACCACTTTGGGCGTTATGGTGAAGTAAAGTTTAGTTGCATTGAACAATTTAAAAAAAGTGAAAACACCCCTTTTTAAATAAATGGTATCTCCCAAAGTATGAAATAAAAAAAAAATAAAAAAATATGAAACAGGTACACAATGCATTGTTATTATGCATACACTAATTATTTTTTATAATTAAATGAACAAAACAAAAATATCGTTAATCAAAGTAGTACCAATATCCATTTTAAAAAACCTTAAAAAAGGACAAAATTTGTCAAAAACACAAATTTGGCCATTGCCATGGAAATATACGTGTGAAATAAAAAATACTTCATATTTGATTTCTCTCAACACATATATAGCCATGTGCAAAATTTGAAAGAAATCCATTTTTTTTAGTCTGCCACTCTTTTTGATTATTCTTTGATTCTTACAGACAATGGCTCTTAAGTGTTAAAGGGGGGTTCCGGGTTTAAAATGAATAGTAAAAAATGTAAAATATATTTGTTTGTCTCTTGAACGGTAACATTTTCAATTTATATAAGCGCCCAGTGAAGCAGAACGAAGGCTGTGAAATGAGGCCAGATTACAAGTGCAGCTACGGCGATATGACACTGTGTTACAGAATAGGAAATTCGTGAAATGGTCAATCTTCCGACGACTCGTTATCATTAACCATATTAATTACTTTTGTGAAATTATACTTATCTAATGTAATTTTAGTCGGTCTTCCCATTTATAAAGTCAATTTTCTATGAAAATTCATCAAAACAGTGAAAAATTAGATATGTTTGCACTTTACGTTTGCCGATTTTCGCACTGACTTAGGAAAAGCCCTCAAAATCAATGAAGCGTAACGTATGCATTCCTGCTGAGCGAGGAGAGCGAGACGACGATACACGTGCTCTACCTGCCCATGCCTGGCATGTCACGTGATAAGCAGATACAGTATACAATACCAAACTGGTCGGGTCGAGTATACCCCGTCTATAATCACAACATGAACGATGTACAGTATTTGGTTGAAGGTCGACTCGACCTACCGGAATGGTATAGATAATATAGCTCGAATGAGAGAGTTGGAATATTTGTAAACATAAGTATATTGCTAATTTTAACAAGTGTAGCCTATAGTAAAAGGCCTGGTAGTATCAATTTGCATATAGGGTCTACTACACTAGCTAGCTCAATTTTTAACTGGGCCGAATCGGCTAGGTCTCCTTCTTACTACCTGGTCTACTTGCTTGATGCAGTATCTGCTTTTTTGGAGAGTAAACTAGGCCTATTTTAGGCCTACTTAGACGATCGGGACACCATACGTGCGGACGGCGATCGGACCTTGTTTTGCCTCAATATTTACAGCCGATTTTGTAGAATGTTTTAGGTTTAGATTGTTTAGGAGTTTGGTTGATAGGATAGGTTTGGAATCCGAGTTTTATTATTTATGGGCCAATCGTTTAGTAGGCTAGCTAGGCCCATGATGGGCCCCAATGTTTTAACGTAGCCATCGTGGCATGGAATCCATAGTCAGAATGGCTCTCACCCATGAAAACAAATGATTTAGGCTAGGCCTAGCCTAGTACGTGAAGCCAATAATACGATCTGTACTATTCGAGGTATAAAAATAGTATATAATTTAAGACTCCGTAATCTTTACTAAATGTTGTATTTCATTAAATGTCAAATAAATATATGCTACTACTGTTATTATTACACTTTAGGCCTAGCTTAGAAAATCTACAAAAAATGTATTTCACAATGATCGGGTGGTTGTCGTTTGACAGGGGAGAGAGATGAAGTTAACAAACACAACGTACATGACGTCGCGAGTTTGGAATCCACTGATGACGTGATTTTGTGAATATCTCATGAATATTAATGAGCTTCCCTAAGCTGCTGAAAAACAGACTTTCCATGAATTTACCCTAAAATGTATATGAAATTAATTTTTTTTAATTTCTCGTTATTACTTCTTCATTCTGACATGTCTATATTGTTATGATATTTTTTATTTAATAAATAAACGATATTTAAAAGCAATTTTAAACCCAGAATCCCCCTTTAAATCAAATAGTAACAGTGATTTTACTCTTATATAAGCCTTGAATAGATTTTGTCGCGTATAAATGTACGTACTGTTACGATTGTGAATTGAACAAGCATGACTAACATACCTTATTTGGTATTCTATGCATAAAGTATGCCCTTAATTTGTTACTGTACGCAGTCTTAGTTAAGACTGTTTTATAGCAATGGTCTAAAAGGGGGTGGCTTTAATAAGACCATCTATCTGATAAAGCCGACTTTAATCGGGGAGTTAAGACCATCAATTAAGACTGTTTTATAGCAATCTGCCCCAGATCATCATATTGCCACTATGGTTATGCCTTTTGTCTTACAACTTGATTACTTATTAAGGAAAAATTTAATTCCAATAATATAAGATATAATATGCTATTGATGACTTTTATTATAAAAAAAAAATTTTTGACTAGGAGTCTAAAATAAATAACAAGAAATTGTTTTACTTTGATTTACAAATCAACTATAAGTTTTACATTATTACATTGTTGTGATGTTTCCATGATGGATTCAAAACATAAACATTTTTTTTTAAATAATTTTTTAAAAATAAATAAAATGAACAAACCGGTTCTAGCCTTGGATAGATTCTCATTCAGGTCGTTGATAAGTAGGTTGACCGGGTCTTGTAATTGTTGCCCATCTCGCATGATGTAGACAAAGGCTTGATTGGCAGGTATGGTAAAAAGGCAATGAGATCTGACAATAATATAAATGATTATTAAAAGTTTGTTGGATTGGGTTACTAAATATGTAGTGTCAACTGATTTTCAATAGAGCCAACTCCATTCTATTGTTTTAAAGATATATTGTTATTATTTTTTTTTTCCATTTTAACTTTACACATAGTTATTAAATTTGACCACAAATTTATTGCTGATAAAACTGTAATTTAAAGGCAAAAAATAATCAAATTGTCTGTCAGACAAGATTTAAAATTACCTGTTTATTTTGTTTTTTTTGCTTATTTTTTTGTTTCTAATTAAAACTGCAAATTGGCCTGTCTGATTTCAATAATGTTAATTTGTTTCATGTTTTGGGATGACAAATATATTGTTAAAGAGGTGTACTAGGTTGCAGAATGCTGTGATAGACTAAGTGATAATGGGTATTGATGATTACTGTATTCCTTCCTTAGAAATATTACATTTGTAATAATAATATTTCATTCTTATATAGTGCTTTATGTACAAAGCCACTAAGTACTTCACATTATTACCCCGGTCATTTTTGGATCAATCACGTTGAAAACACACTCCCATAATGGTACCCATTGGCACACCAGAGTATCTATCAATGGTTGGATAAAAGAGGCTAAAATGTATATGTGAATCTTTTGAGAAATACTCTTAAATTAATAATTAAAATGCATAAACTAAACAATGAGTTCAAAGTTCAGCTAGGGAAACGTTTTTATCATCTTACAGTTAGAATTCACTATCATTTCTTTTTATATATGAATTTCTTTTATGTAGATTCACACGACACTCTATAATACTCACATATTGTTTGTCAAAACACGGCTTTTTCTTAGAATCTTGAAAATTTGGTCCTCGACGGAATGCTCAAGTTTTTGAATTGGAGATTTTCTCTAAAATAAAAAATAAATGTCCAATTACTGGCACACAATTTATAGCTATAAACAAGATAAAATGTTGAAAAACATTAAAAATAAAAATAGTACTGTAGTGTACGAATAAACAATAAAAAATAATATAAATTAGTGTAAAAATAAATAATTCTATAAATAGTAGTTCAGAAATAAAAACATATATAGTAGTGTAGAAATAAATAATTATATTTATAAATAGTAGTGTACAAATATAGTCTTATACAAATAACAAAAATATAATTAGTAGTTTACAAATAAACAAATAATTATATATATTAGTGTACAAATTATATTTATATTTAACACACCTTCTGTCTAGTCTTCCCAAACTGCTTTGATTCAGCCAAATCATTTCCTTCTTCATTCGATAAACCACTCTAATGTAAATAACAAGTTGGATAGTTTAGAGAATAAGCTTGCATTTATATGCTCAACATGCTGCAAAGGAGACGTAAAGGCCAATTTACACAGACGAGCGGTACTGGTAAGCGGAAAACCGAGTAGCGACTGTAATTGTTCCACATAGAATTTGTATTTACCACTTGTCTGTGAGCAGCTTTAAACTGGCGTGTGTCTGATAGGCAGATATGATTTTGTTGTCTCGCTAGTTGAATAATACCTCTATGTTTGGCCCAAACTTCTAAAAGAAGGTTTATTTTACGGTTTACAACACGTACCTGGCTGCAAATACTTACAGGCACAATGCAACATAATTCATTAATTTCTAAATACAATAAATCTTTTCTTCACCTTCTGACAAATAAACAGCAACCTAGGGGTGCACATTCTGCCAGTGTTCTGCCAATCACGTGCAACGCCTTCATCCTTGAGAACAGTGCTTAGGTGTGATACCAACTTGGCTCTAAAGTAATGAGAATCAAATGGAACAAATTTGAACCTCATCTTACTTACATATGGCAACCTTGATTAAATCTACTTTAAGATGAAATTTACACATTATTTAGATAGGGTTATGGGAATATAAAAGAAGGGGATGTGGAAGTTTTCATTATCCTGGCAAACAAACTGGTAAAATGACTAGATCAGATTTTACTATGCAAAATGAGCTTTAAGTAAAATTGTCTTTCTTTCAAAATTGTCTTGCTCAAAAAGCAGGTATTTTGTGACTTATCTGCCTGACCTACCTGGTGGCCTCTACCTGCCTAAATGTCTGGACATAGGATATATCAAAACTACTTGTCGGATGAACTACCTGAAAAAACATACAAATAATATTTTAAACTTTTTTTGTATTAGAACAGTTTATTATATCCATTCAGAATTTGGTGTTTCACTTCTTATTATATTGTCTAGAATTGGTTCCTAAATTGGGAAAACATATAGAACTAACGAAGCTGAAACCGATAAGCTCAACACAACTGTCTTGAAAGTAAGTTTATAATACAATAAACTTGACTTAAAGTTAACAAATAATACAACAAATTCATGGTGGAGATTATTGAAGAAGTGTTGCACCATCTTTACTAGACAAATGGACCAACACAACAACAGGGACGAAGAAGTATGTGTCATCTATGTGTTTATTTTGAATTTATCTGAGGATTTATTTCAGTTGTGCTATAGTAGGAATCAGCAATGTTTCACAACCTATCCAACTTTTAATTCACATATCAACAATATTCCTTAATGTTTTACTAACAGTTCCTTGACCCCGTCACAGGTCACTGACCACACACCACAATTTTATCATTTGGCCTAATGATATGTAAGCGTCGCTGTTTACTAAACAAGTTCAGTGGATTATATTGATATCTTTCTAAAACTATAGTAGGAATCGTCTTAACAATGAAATAAACCATGCCTTTGAATAATTGCCATATCTTGCTATTTATATACAGTATGAACTTACAACAACCAGATGGCATGTAATAAACAAGAAGACCAATGCTCTAGCAAAGTATGCTTCATTTTCTTTCAAGAATTGATGCCATTCCTGAAATAACACAAAGAAATAAAAAAGATAATGAATGAAGATATGATAAAAATATAAAAGATTTAATGATCGAGAATATACAAATATTGACTGCTTAGAGGTGAATTATAACTGTATAAATGTTTCCCAATGGACTATATTTTTCCAAAGCAAAGCTGAATATTTACTTAGGCCAAGTTCAAAAACCATCCGTCAATAATTCTACAGTCAATGAAATTAGTTTTGACAGGCGCAAGTTGCTACACGAAAATTACTTTTTATAACCAAGGCAATCTAACAAGAGGATGCTGAGCTCTGAAGATCAAAAGGTTTATATGTAGACACGATACGATCAGTTCCACGCCCTTTAAAAAACACCACTCGCTGCACTCTGATTATGAAATGTTTGGTCTTACAAAATACAATACAATACAAAATACTACACTACAGTTCAAATAAAAAAGAAGACCTTCAGCTCATTCTTACATTACTTGATAGTTGATTCTGAATATTAGTTGCTAGGTGATGAAGATGATGCACATCAAATACTGATACAAGATGTAGATATACTATTTTTTCCTTGTCGTCATAGTAATATTCAATATGACAGCTTTTATCTGCCGATTCCTCAGAAAATCCGAAGTTCTACAAAAATTAAATAATAATATTATAAATTGCAGTTACCAATCAACTTGATAATATAGACTGTTTCACAATTTTAATGATTTATAATGGAGAAAATTGTGCCACAGTCCTAAGTGATTGGTATTAAAAGTTAAACGAAAAGGGTAATTTGCATAGAACTATACAGGTGTATTACCGTATACAAGATTTGCAGAGGAATGTATTAAGTACACCTCAAATTAACCTTATAGAGAAGGGAGGTGTCACACCTCAGCAATAATACAGATTGACCGTTGTAAGTAAGATACTCATTTATTGTAATACCATATACTTGTAATAACGATAATGTATAGGCTACAATTTATTTCTGTGCTAACGTAGATAACTGTGTAATAATTAAACGTTAACGTTTGTTTGTAGTTCTGCCCGTTGGGCTGAAATTGGTACCAATACGTAACTGTCTGACCACCATTTGTAGTAAACCAAGGCGAGTATACACATGAATGTTTATGTATGATTGGATTGTAATTGGTAGTGACCAAGTCACGAAGAAGTGAACGTTGGTATAGCGAACAAAGAAATAAAGCCATTTAGTTGCTAATATTATACATCTGTATACTGTACTTTTAATTGCGTTCTTCTGTAGCCATATATTTACGTTCAATCTAGGCGTGACAAATTGTGAGAAGTTTCTTATGTTTAAATACAGAATTTAGCAAATTTAAGAATGTATACTAAAATTGATTGTGATATCTTAAGAACCAAAAGAAAGATCATTCTTAATTAATACAAGAGAGCTGTTATAAGCTGAAGGCTAGAGGATGTACTCCAGACTGAAAATCTGAATATTGTTAATCGCAATGGAATGAATAATTTCTTGGTAATCTAGCATTTTTTGTATTCGAGGATCATATAGAGTGCGTTCGTGATTAAGCTTAACAGGATGCCTATAGTACTGTAGATAGATTGTTATTTTACAGGTTTTAGTTTTAGTATATAATGTAGTTTATTATGGTAAACAAATACATTCCTAATTTAATTTTCATCTATGTTAGGTTCTGTCCCTGATTTACCACCATTTAAAACGTTAGGTCTTAGAAAATATATTTATAAAAAATAGAATTGGACTTTAAATAATGTATAGGCCTACTACTCACTTAGATGAATGTTGTTTGTTTAGTTGAAATTGCATGCATGGGTAGTTTTTCTTTTTTGAAACTTTTTTTTTAGATTTTGGCGCAATTATAGTTTTTTTAACCAATAAATTCATGTTTACATCATTAACACAAAATCGTCTAAAATTCTAAAAACAATATAAGACACATTTTTGTAAAGCCTAAAGTGAATCACCTTAAATACTGGTTGTGGTAACAAGGTATTGATAACAAGAGACTTGGATCTTGAGCCGTGACTTCCTTTGCCAACAACACCAATCACACAAATATTATCATCACTCCCAACCAGTTTCCTAAAAAAACACCAATAATTGTCATTAACTCAAAATCCATTCATGTTCATTACGCAGAGCATATGCAAGGCAATGTATGCTGAGCTCTGGAGATCAAAGGGTTAGTCTGTGGCTGCGACACGATTAGTTTCATGCCACGTGCAGAAGAGAATACAACATCGATTAAAACATCATCATCTTGATACTTCACCGTTTGTTGAAAGCTTCATCTTGCTTAAAAATAAAGGAGCTTAGAATTTTTTTCTCAATTTCTCAAGTAAGTCATTCAATGGACCTTCATAAATATTTCCATGAAGCAGCCAAACAGCGCTCTAATACACTTGCCAATGGTATGTCCCACTATACGACCCCCGGGAGAGGTCATCATTTCACCACAGCTTTGTTAGGCCTAGCAACACACAGGGTGGCTAGGCTAGCTACTCTTTTCGATTGACAGATGATCAGGGCCAAGGACGATCAGGGTCAGATGATGGGATTTTTTTTAAACGATCGGGTACCAATGCGTGTGGACGTTCGGGCTCACCTGTGTGGACATTTGGGCCAATATAATTAGATGATCAAGTCCAAGAAAACGATTTGGATTTCATTTATGTTCACCATAAAATAATTTCAATGTGTTCTTTCCACGAGTTTGTGATACAAAATATTGTAATAAACTATGTACGTAAAGATTATCCTGGTGACTGACAGTAGAATCTCTTTTTTGGGACACCTTTTATAATATATTCAGGGGACGCTTTCCCACGAAACAAGTGAGGGGACGGGAACACATGCAATATAATTTAAACATTTAATTACAACGACAACACTGACTTCTTTAGTGTTTTACGTTTTCATTTTAATTATAATATTATTAATGTATTAACTTGGTTGTGACTAAAATCGAAATAAATAATTCTAAAAACCATCTTTCTCTCCGACAATATGTAGCTCAAACAAGTGCAGCCTTTCAGTTTATATTATTTTAGTAAATTATAAGACAACGTCCGTTTTGAAAAAACGATTGTACGCCATTCATTTGACAGATGACACGCTATAGTATAATTAATGCATATTTTATTTGAATGGAATCCCCGGTCAGCAAAAACATGTACCGGTAGCTGTTAATGTAGAGGAAACATCCGGCAAAAATGTTTAATCGGCTTTAACAAAACTGTATATGATCATTTCACTGAAAAAATTATGGAAAAATCATATAGGCCTAGGCCTAGTAGGCCTAGGTCTATAGGCCTGGCCCTAGCCTCCAGGCTAGGCTAGGCCTATGTCGAATATATGTATTCCGGGAAGATAACAACAAGTTATAAGGACAAAAAAAGTATAAAAATGTAGAAAACGGTAACAACGCTTTTTCGTTAAGAACAATATAGGCCACGGCATATAAAAAAATGGGATCGATCGTCTCTAACTCTATGATGGCCGGCCCCGATCGTCCTTGGCACTTGCCAACTTGCTCGGTTGGCCTGATCATCCTCTCTTGATTTTTCATTTTTGCCTGGCCTAAGTTCATTGACCGTACTACTAATGGTACAAAACATACTTTACGTCAAACTGCGTAGGAAATTGTGATGGTTCTAACATGTTGGTAACATACATCTACTTAATCTATCAAAATAGGCCTAGGCCCTAGAAAAGGACGATGCCATCGTGTGTCAGGCGAAACATGGAGAAATACTTTAGCGCGCCACCACACAACACCACCATACGTCGTATTGGTGGCAGCAAACATGTTTTTGTACCGTCGTTGTTTTCTGATCCTCTCTCATCATCCTCCATCCAGGCCACCATGGTTGCTACCGACGCTATTCTCTACAACAGAGTGGTGGTAGTCTTGAGACTTGGAAAAACAAGACGAGCCTAGGCCTAGGCCTACTACGGAAAAACGGTGCTGGTAAGTATATAGTAGGCTATTCTAAACATCAATCAATCAATTCAACATTTATTAGTTTCTATCAATGGTAAAGCAATACAATAAAAAGAGTGGTAATTTATAATGAGTCAATACAAAAATTCCATTAATAATAATTAATAGAGAGGATCTTGACCATCTTGAAGAGATTTCTTTTCAGGCAAGACCCATATTATTATTATTAAACAAAAAGAAAAAAAAAACATTTGTATTGTTACATTGTATATAATAATATATAGGCCTAGGCCCTAGGTACATTTAATAAATATGATGCAATTCACTGTTTAATCATAGAGATATTAGATATCTCTATAGGCCTACAGTATGGTTAATTGGAAGTCATGAGAATCAAAGAAGTGTAACTGAAATACTATGAAAATGCTACTAAATTTTTTTTATTTTGCGTATCTCCTCCAAAACCACTGAACGATACGTGCCCACATTTGGCACACTGATGTTTATTGATGGGCTGCACACGATAGGCTATGTCACGTCTTTCCTGAATTTTAAGGATAAACATTAAAAAAGGCAAAAAATAGCAGTAATTTGACGTCTCAGCGACCGTGTTACGTCACGGCATAAACTATGCAACCACCTCTTTGTGTACCGCCATGGCCGAATCTACAAATACCATGCCAGGCCGCGATTTTTTTTTTCGTACATAAGTTGGGGACCCTCTCATGAAACGTCACAAAATAAACATGAATAATTCATCAGTTAAATTTTCTTGTTCCGTGTGCACCCAAGCGTATAGCAACAAGAAGTGATTACACAAGTTTCTAGGCCTATCTCCGCTGTTGTTGCGGCGTGCGATTTCATAGAAGAATAGCGGCGTTTTGTGTGGATTGTTGAAATAATCAGCCTTTAGTTTATGGTGTTTTTAATATAATTTTTTACTAAAGAATTACGTGTTAAAACTATAGTTTCTATTAATACTATTAGGCCTAATTATTAGTCTCTAAACCCATGTCTATTCTAGTAGTAGCTAGCTGTGTGGGTGTGTGTGACGTGTGTGTGTTAGGTATGACCAAAGATAGTTACACTATCTTTATGACACAATCCGAGTAATAAGTCAGCAAAATTAAACAATAAACATTACACAAAAATACATGTTTATTCTCGTGGGTCAAATCTTCCCATCTCATGTGTTCATATACGCGCATTTTTAAAGTTCCTTTGAGTACATGCATATTGATTATTGTTTGATAATAAAAATTTAAAAAATACAGTACACAAATTATACACATTCTTTATTCTTGTGGGTCTAAGCTTTCTTTGGGCTATGTCCAATGAATTACTACTTAGTTTAATGTCTTGCCGTACTTGCCTAGCTGTCGATTAGCCTCGACTCGACACATTTTGTGTGAAGAAGAGTGCGCGAAGGCAATCCCGTGAATTGACTTATAATCCTAGGCCTACTGTAGAAAGTATCGTATCGGTATCGCAGTTGTGTAATCACTTCTTGTTGCTATACGCTTGGGTGCACACGGAACAACAAATTTAACTGATGAATTATTCATGTTTATTTTGTGACGTTTCATGAAGGGGTCCCCAACTTATGTACGAAAAAAAAAATCGCTGCCAGGCCACCAAAACACCAGTCTTTAGTCAACCGTATCGAATGAGCGAGTCGTTGAAGTTAATTACACCTATTTCTTGAACAGAATGATTTTTGTAAATCACGTCGGTATGGCTCAGTGAGTAAATCGCAGTGACCTGCATTGATATCAATTTTTAGTACATTCGAGTTTGAATTCGCGACATGCTTAAAGCTAAAAATCAAAACTAGATCTCAATCTAATTAATTTAATTACAAAACTAGCAAAAGGGATACGAAACCACACACACAAAGCAAAATATAATAAACCATGAAATAAAAAAAATGTAAATGAACAACAAAAAAAGTAAAAAAAAAAAAACACAAAACGAATCCAAATGGATATATTAACGAAAAATTCTGACAAACAAAATATCTCAACGAATACACTTAAAATATAGTTTGGTATTTTATAGGCCTTATACTTTCGTTAGTGTCGCGCATCATCTTATTTCAACATCATGCATTTTTTTGTGTTGATTTCAAGTCCATAAGAGGCTGTGGTTATATTATGCCATCTCAATTCTATAAATTACTAATTCATATGTTATCATTGAAATGTTTTCAACTGCCAACTGATTATCAGAGTTCAACCTGCATCTACCTCTCATGTACATGCACGTTGTTACTTTCTGATGCGCACCCTAGATTAATATTCACATAGCACAATTTTTCTTTAGCGACTTCCATTTTCGTAGAATCCCATATCCAGTATTGCTTTCATTTTATAGCTCATAGTTACTTAATAAAAGTGAAGGAATACTTGGTGTACTGTATAACTAAATCCATGGATTTTTATGAGGGAAGAGTGCGCTTATTATGATACTCATCCCATGCGAATTAGTATATTATAGCAGAAAAAGACAATGCGGAGCACAGGTTACTGCTAATTAACAACTCTATAGTATTTTTATTAAGTTTAAAAAGTTAAAGTCACATTCCCTACGTTTTTTAGATCTAATTTAAGGTCACAAACTACTGTACATAATGTAAAAATAAACAATATGGTCCTATTGAGATAACTTTTTAGTCTTTAAATAGTTAAAATGTGAAAAAGAAGGTGATTCTAATAATTTTAGCGGCCCGCTATAAATCCCAACATGCATTGCGCACAAATTGATATTTTTGCTTTTCTTCTGTAATTCACCTACTTTTCGATTGATCGTAAGGCCAAAACAAATAGAAGACTCCTAATTTTCAGCGAAAATACAGGGTTTCCCCCAATTTGTATCAATGGAGTCTGGCAAAAACAGAAAGATAATTTAATGCAGTAACTATACAACGTCAGGCTAGGCCTATAGCTAGCATACAATGCTCGTACGTTACCGATGTTTACCAGCTAGACCTTCAAACCTAAAGACGGCCAACAAGAGGACATTAACCGCGAACTACTGTACTTAGCTAGTGCATTGCTTCTCTCTATAAGTTACTTATTTTGTTGCTTACCATATTGCCTCCCACTCGAGCAAGGCAAGGTGGTGCCTAGCACTATTTTTTTCATTTCATTTATTTCGTCTTTTTATAATAATAAAAACAACAGGTCACAAGGTACAGTAGAAAGCACTTTAGGGGTAGACGGGATTGTCAAAAAGTGAAACAAAACTCTCAGACCCCAGACAAATTAAATAAACTTAAATACAGAAAAAGTAACACAAATATATATCAACAGTTTAAAATAACATTTCATTGAATTATTTTATAGGCAGGTATTTGAAGCAGGTTTTTCTTAATTAAATAATAAATGATGACAGGGAAAAAGCTACTGTAGACTATCTTTAACATTTGGTGGCAAGTTATTGAACAGACGTGGAAATGAATTAAAAATATTATAATGAGCAGAATTCATTCCTGAAATACTATGGAAAAATACTACAGAATTAAGGTGTCGCAGATTGAGTATGTACCCCCTCTTTTAAAATATCATTTTTCTTGTATAAAATCTTAGCGATAAAATTAATTCCTAAAACAAAAATCTATTTGAAAGGCTCATCATACCAAGACACTGAAGACAAATTTCATAAAATAATTAATTTTCCTTGACATATTGCATGGAAGGTTTAAAAACACACCATACAGGAACTTCGTATTCCAGAACTGGACAGACGAGACAATTTTTAACAATAAGTTTAGGATTTCCACATCCAACTGTTTATGAAATTGATTATGAAATCTATCGTCTTCGATGTTTAGTTCGAAATACACGAGATCCCCAATCAAGTTTAGATGACAGGGTGACTCAACGATACTTGAATTCAAAAGTTTCATCAATGGTATCCGAGGCAATATGCGGTATTGTGTTTAAAAGTATTCTTACTCCTAGACCCTCATAATTTTACACTTCTCATTTAATTTCATTCTATTAATTGTGCTCCAATTTAATACACAATCCAAGTCTTATACTATAGTTTAATTATAGTAATTTCTTAATGATGAATGATAGTAGGCCTAATAAGACAGAGTGGCAGCAGTAGGCTAGTAGTAGATAATTTTCAATTTGTACATTACACAGAGGCCCAAAATAGTGAGACTACTGTACTGTGTAATGTATGACAGTGTATATTCCATTTCTACTGCATCTGCGATGGTGGGTAAAGAATAGACTTGCCTCAAGTCTGTAGTTATTTCGAGGCTTTTCGTGAAATCGGGCCTGAAAAGTAGTATACATATGAAACGCCATATGTGCCAAAATATTTATCTTTTTACTAATATTAAGTCAAAACTCCGTCTGCAACCCAGACTAGGTAAAGAAAAAAAAAGAACTAAGGCTATAAGCCTACACCATCACGTGGCCATGGATGCTTTATTCCAGTGATGTTGAATACTTGCTATACATACTGTACACTTGGTGTGTTTTGACTACTAACCAGCTGAGTTACGATTCATAGCAGACAAATCAACACTTTACAATTTGTTACAATTTATTATTATTAATATGTGTTCACTCCTGATTCCCGGCTCGGCGATGTGTATCGATTATGCATTTGTCAATTTTATGACCCACTATAATTATAACCCCGGTAGAGGTGCATCATGTCATAACCTTATGAATACCATGATGCACCCCAGCATAAAAAAGGTGACTTACCTTTATTAGGTGACCACGACGCACCTATTTTAACGCACTGTTACCATGCATGTTGTTCATGATATGGTGGGTGCTGGTATAGTGAAGGACAAGAAATCTTGTACAATATGCAAGAAATTTGGAAGGGATTTTGTTCAAATTTAAAGTTGAACGGATTTAAATCACTATAAAATAACTGCATACATTGCTTATTATATTTTGCAGAGTTAGTTAAAAATGGGAACAGGTGGTTCAAAAGCGTTCAAAAAACCAAAACGGCAAAAGGTAGTTGCAGAAATTCAAGTACCAGGTCAGACAAAACCAATCAAGGTCAAAGGTGAAGTCAACTTACGTACTGGTGATGACATTGGAAGTCATCATTCGGGGGCAAAGGTCAAGGAGATTGGGCCAAACAAGTTTAGTATTCAGGTTCATGACCAAGATGTTGTGGTAGGTGGTTTTCCAACAAAATTAGTAAAAAAAAAAGTTATAGCAAAAAATATTCTTACAATACTAATTCTTGTCTTTGTAAACACAGTAGGCCTACAGTTAATTCTAACCACATTGATTGTGTGGGTGGCTTCTACTGCAAAGAATAGGGACTTTACGAAACACGATGGTAAGGGGAGGACGAATATCCTGCTAGAGCGTAAAATCATATACAGTCAATATAGTCATTTTATTAGTTACTTACCCTTGCGTGAAGACGATGACCGGAAGTATCTCTCTCTCTCCCTCCCCTGCCTCGTGGCGCGGGGCCCTTCTGAATCGCTTGGCTCTGGTGATACAGCATAAGCCTTCCTAGCTAGGGGCCTCGCATTTAAATGCAGCTTTTAACACAGCCATTTTAACCAAACAAAAATATTATTTCACTAAACAATTAGCCTTAGCCACCATACGGTTGGTAAGGTTTCAATCTGACCACTTTTTCACAGTGGTCTTCGACAACCCAGTTGTCTGCACAGAGATTCTTCCCTTTCTTGAGAAAACCACACCACTTTCTTGTGACTAAAAGTTAAATGCGGTGTACTCACTATAACTTCATGTCAGAAAGATTCCACAACTAGTGCAATTTCAATTATTTGACACTTATCTTATTTTTTACAGGCAAGAATATTAATTTATTCACACACTATTTTATCTTTTTTCTCATCTCTATTTGGAGACAAATTTAATACTATGTTTCATTCTACTGTAACTACTAAACTGTTTTTTTCACTTACTATCTTTTAGACACTAATCATTAAAAATATTTGAATTTAGATTGAAATGTATACAGTACATTTTACTTTGTTTACTCAAGTGTAAAAACACTTGTTTACTCAACACTAGCATTTC
Organism: Antedon mediterranea; assembly: GCF_964355755.1. Lineage (NCBI taxonomy): Eukaryota > Metazoa > Echinodermata > Crinoidea > Comatulida > Antedonidae > Antedon > Antedon mediterranea. Next base: position 26,882,269 of record NC_092672.1, read on the forward strand.
TTTACTCTATTTGCACTTAGATTACTGTACATACCCTAAAAAGATATTTATGAACACCTTATGCAACAAAAACTAACAAAGAATACTTTTTAGGTAGATTTTAATAGAAGTTTCAGGCTCATACTAACAACAGTATTACTAGTTTACTGTGTTAGTATACTGTAGATGATGCCATGACTTATTTACATTGATGCAAATTCAAGATCTTTTTAATTGGAACTCATTAGAATCACTCAATTGTAACTGACATACAATACTATGAAAATATTTTCATAACAACTATATAGTATTTTATTAAGTTTAAAAACTTAAAGTCCCATTCCCTACGTTTTTAGATCTAATTTAAGGTCACAAACTACATTTGATGTAAAAATAAATACTATGGTCCTATTGAGATTTTCATCTTTAAATGGTTAAGAATGTTAAAAATAAGGTTATTCTAATAATATAAATCCCAACATGCATTGCGCGCAGATTGATAATGATATGTTTATGTACTTTCCGATCGTAAGTAAGGCCAACAAATAGTAGACTCCTAACTTTTCAGCGAAAATACTGGGTTTCACCCAATTTTTATCAACAGAGTCTGGCAAAAACAGAAAGATAATTAATGCAATAACTATACAACGTCAGGCTAGACCACAATGTTTGTACGTTACCAATGTTTGCCAGCTAGGCCTACAAAACTAAGCCTAGCTAAAGACGGCCAACGAAAGGACATTTATATTTATATTTATATTTTTTTATATTTATACATTAACCTTGAGCTACGTAGGTAGTGCATTGCTTCTATTTTTATCATAATTTACCATAAAACGTACATTTAAGACAAGGAATGACCTGGTTTAATGTTTAAAAGTAATGCATTATTTTTACAAAAACGTCAACAATTGTAGGGAAATGGGTATTTAATACAGACCTCCCAAGTTGGTATCATTATTTTTATTTCAGACCTGCCAAACCCTTGGTTATTTTCAATTTCATTTATTTATTATTAGACTAATAAACATTAAAATAATAAAGAACAGAAACAAAACACAATGCTCAGGGGCAACTAAAGCAAAAACCTATAACTCAAAGAGTCAGTTGCTCCTAAAAAACATCCAAATACAAAAAATATTGCACCAAGTAAAACAATCGTATTTATACTCAAAATTAGTATAAGGGATCGGGACATACATATACAAAATAATAGGTTAATATTAATCGGAGACAGAATCTCTTTCAGTGAGTTAATGTCGGACTTATAGATAAAAAAGCATGTTAAAGAGACCTCAACTCCTGAATTTCTTACATTATCACATTATCAGGGAAAACAGCCCAAACATTTGGAAATAAATTGACAGGAGAATTACTGAAGGCTGTGGTGCGGACGAATTGGTGTCTAAACAAAAGTGAGTCGGAATGCCTTGCATTGACCAAGACACCTTCGACGATACAAGAACAGTCAGTTATACCATATACTGTATAGACATTTAACAATAAAAGAAATCAGCATGTAATCACTCTGAGAGTTCAAAGTTAACAGTTAAGTCGATCAGTGTATGGTATTTCGCCCTTTTTAACCTTGAGCATTGTCTAGTGGCAGACCTCTGAATATGTTCAAGTCTATTAGCATTTTTTTTTGTTTTTGGGGCATCCATGCAGTCAGCCCATATTCAATGATTGGTAAAATTAAAGATTTATAAAGGCAATTAAAAACAACAGGTTGGGCACCTCCTGCAACTCTGAACATTAACCTAGCAAGTCTGTTAGCCTTTGAAACTACGTATCTACATGATTACTCCATGACAGTCTACTGTCAAGAATAACACCAAGATACTTATGCTCACGTCTTGCATCTAATTTAAGACCATTGATAAAATACATATTTTCATTAAATACCCGTTTTCGAGTGACATGCATAACTTTAGTTTTGCTGGCATTAAAAATCATTTGGTTATCAGCCCATGTATTAATGTGATCAAGATCATCTTGTAATGCCACTACATCGCATGCAGTAAAATTGGTTGGTAAAAGAAAATGGTGAATTTTTAGAAGTTGTCAACAAATCATGAGATTTCAAGAATAACCAATAATGATGAAAACATACTAAACATAATTACAAAAGACAAACTAACTAATATTTATTGGATACTTGTCGGCGACATTTAAAGGGGCTTTTTGATTTTTGTTGCGTAGCAAAATATGAATACAGTTATATACAATAATAACAATCAAAATCAATCAAATTTATTCATAAATCGGAGTATTTATTAGGGAAAAATTATGGTAAAATCAGAAAAATCGTATTAAATCAGGTGAACTAGAGATTGGATACCCAACAAAATCGAGTGAGTTGACAGGCATCCCCTATTATACTTAGCCAATCATGTTCATGCCTTCAATCAAAATACAATCTGTAATCTTATGTACACATTCCATAAATGTTGCATATTTTGTTTACTCACAGAAATGAAAACATCATTTACAATTTTATTTTATTTTGTCAAACACAGGGACTGTGGAATGTGTCTTTCTTGTCACAGATAACAAAAACGGAATGATAAAATAACACAATCACATGATATTTTCACCCAGTCTAAAAAATTTCTTATCATATCATTTAAAAATTATTTTCCTTTTATTGGTTATGATTATAGAGAGGAGAAACTATATGTTATTTAATATTTTGTCTCATGTGACATTGGTAAATTTTTATTCAATATTTCTCTTTAGCGGCCAGCTCGATGTAAAACTTTTGACATGATAATTATCAGTAGTGCATAGGTTTATACTGTACAACTGATTTTTAAATATATTGTAGAAACAGTATTACTACAGTATAGTGGCCAATCCAGGTTCATCCAATTAAAAAGTAAAAATACATTTATTACCGGCAAAAATATAGTATAGTAGTAGTGTTAGAAAATGTATACATTTAAATAAGTTGAATGAGAAAATAAATATTCTTTCTAATCAACAATATGCAAAAACTTCATTATTTGTTTTATCACACCTACAGTACTGCCTTTTGACTACAGTTGTAGATGGCGCACTTCTTAGTTTTCTGTGTTCTTTATAAAGTAGGTGTAGGTGTGTTGTGACACAATCATGTCAAAAGTTTTAAATCGACCAGGCCGTTAAGAGAAATATTAAATCAAAATTACCAATGTCACATGAGACAAAATCAACAATTCAAAAAGATAAATACTTGTGTACTAAGTATTATTAAATAACATAGTTTCTCATCTCTATAAACATAACCACAAAAGGTAATTAATTTTTAAATGATAAGATAAGAAATGTGTTAGACTGAGGGTAAAAAAGCCATATTTTATTCAAGTGGATCATAATATTAATAATGTTTGCATATTTCAAAAATGTTGCAGACTTAAGTGCAACTCAAATATATCTAGAGAACCTTTTTATCAACAATGTTATTGACTAAATGTAGGAGGTCCAAAGGTAGATTTAATATGCAGACCTCCCAAGTTTGTATACAATATTTGTTCTGAGCTATTGTTGTCAGTGCAAATGCAATAGGTAGCTCATCCTCTATTATACTTACCAATCATTTCCATGCCTTCAATCAAAGAATATATATCACAAGAATGAGTATTCCGCGATTTTTGCATGAGAAATTTGTAACAGAGAGCTCCAGTGAGTGATGCCCGCCCTCATAAGGGCGGATGTATACATACTAAATAAGACTTTGATTTAATAGACATGATACATGTCCCATTAAATAGAATTATGATGATAGTTTTTGCAATTGTAAACTATTTTATAATACATATTTATTAACAAACTAGTGTTTATTCACTTTTACAGACAATTATTTACTAACATGCTAAGTTAGTTCACAAAAAAGGCCTAACACAGCAACACCAAAAATCAACGAATATTACTAGTCAGGACGGCCTATTCTTTACCATTGCCGTGTACTACTCTACGCCCGGTAAATTAAGTATTGTTTTTATGATATAAATTAGTATAAAACACATGTTATTAATAGGAGGAAATGTTAAATGTCATTAACATTTATTTGTTTTACCAGAAACAAGTTAAATATAGGAATATTATTAAACTATCCTTCGTGAAAACGCGTAAACACCAACACGCCCGGTCACGCTATCGTAGCGCCCGGTTGATAAAGCAAACTGTTTATACGGCAGTTTTTACTAAATAAATTGCATAAAACGAACAATTAAATATCCAAATAGTATTTAACATGATGTTGGCATGTAGTTGATAACATTTTTATCATCGGAAAATACTCCGGTAGTCCAGCCTTTGATTAGTGAAACCTTCACAAAAAGTTGTATACATCCCAGATACATCCACACTTATGGCGGCGCCCTACCACATGGACAATATCACTGTTACAGGGAAAATCGCGGATTACTCATTCTTGTGATATATATTCTTTGCTTCAATCAAAATACAATCTGTAATCTTATGTACACATTCCATAAATGTTGCATATTTTGTTTACTCAAAGAAATGAAAACATCATTTACAATTTTATTTTATTTTGTCAAACACAGGGACTGTGGAATGTGTCTTTCTTGTCACAGATAACAAAAACGGAATGATAAAATAACACAATCACGATATTATTATATGATATATTATATCATAAAAAGGGGTAAAATATAATCACAGCTTGACATAATATAGAAACTGAAACCCTGATATTAACATTTCAAGAAGGGTAAAGCATTGACAAGTAGTAAAATATCATAAAATGGATAAAAAAAAAAGATAGTGACATATCAACATGGTTAAAATAAAAGGAAAATAAAATCATCAGGCAGAAACTGCTATTATTTTCGTAGTTCCAATTTTGCTTTTTCTATCCTAAGCCAACAGTAAATTTCAATGTCTATCCATTATTTCATAAATTAATAATTTGTTTCTAATTGCTTTAATAATTTTAATAAAACAATATTAATTAAGAAATATGTATTTACTTTTGCATATTATGAGTAATCAAATAAATATTACAAAGAAAATTGAAGACACAAGATTATAAAGTCATTAGCTACCTTAAAACCATGAAATGTAAACAAAATATAAATCAAAGATTACAACCTCTACCAAGAACTGAGTTTTTAAAATGTGGGCCAAACAGTGGTTTTTATTTGGTAAATATTCGTCTTGTAAATTTTAAGTATGGCCTAAAATTAGTAATATCAAAAATTAATATACTCTAAACAATATTTAAATATCAAGATGCATGACTGAATGAAAGTTGAAATATAAAATATGATAAAAAAGTTTGTTCTTAATATTATTTGATATTGACTATATCCAAGCAATTGAATATTTATATAATTTTTAACATTTCCTTCCTTAATATTTCTATAGTATAGCATTATGATTGTGTCTTTATTTTTTCATTTTCTCTATAGACGTTCAATACAGAAGGTGACTTCCATACTTATCTTACCAATGCTGCAGAACTTAAAGTCACAAACATAGAGACAGTTCCAGATGATGATGAAGATGAGCATAATCCCATGATGCTCAGTGCCAGTTACTCCTTCAATCTTACTCCCGCTGTAAGTTTATTAGGTTATATCAAAGAACTTATAACACAAGAATCTCCTGTTCGTCCGAAGCGCGTAACAATTTCGAAAGGCATTGTGGGATAGAATAGAGCTATGGGTGGCGCCATTGTGAGCCATGGAGTAGGGCGCCCGCATCAAATTAGAAAGTCAAAATCATAGAGGGGATCTGCTAATGCTCTAGAGGGGATAGAGTAATTGACTGAGGAGTAGGGTGCCCGCATCAAATTAGAAAGTCAAAATCATAGAGGGGATCCGCTAATACTCTAGGGGGGGTAGAGTAATTGACTTCCTAGTTTGGAGGGGGCGCTGCTCCATGCTGTGAAATGGCGTCGCCCAGTTTGACCTTTTAACCCTGTACTTCCGATACTGTGTTTTGAATGCAAATTGAAGAACAGGAGATTCTTGTGTTATAAGTTCTTTGGTTATATGCATTAACATGCAATTTTGTTTTTTTGTGTCTTGAGATCAATTTCATGATCTAGTTACATACTGTAGTTCTTTGAGCAATAAAACAAGTCAACGTGCACTTTCACCAAGTACTGGACAATAGTGTTTGGTATCATTGGATAGCATGTTTTATTCTGAATACATCATCATCATCCGTTACGAAATCTATTCGTCTTGGGTAGACAATGCGTACGCTAATCGTTTCCATGACTCTCTTTCGGTGGTCAGTTTTATCAATATATTTTCTTTGTACTTTTTTTTTTAGAATATTCCACTTACAGTATATATTTTCCATTTACAGTATATATGTTATATTATCTATATATTAATGCTGCTAAATTGGTCGCGTAATTTTAGTATCTCCTCCGAAACCGTTGAATGGTACATGCTCACATTTGGCACACTGATGTTTCTTGATGAGCCGCACACGATAGGCTATATCACTTTCCTGAATTTTAAGGATAAACACTAAAAAAAGTCAAACAAAATACCAGTAATTTGACATCTCATCTACGCAACCTTCTCTGTTGTGTACCGCAATGGCCAGATCTAAAACTACCATGTTGAGTTGCCAAATTGATACAGTGGTTTGTCTTGGCAGCCGGCCAACCGCATCAACTGATTTAATTAATTACACCTATCCTTTGAATTGAATGATTTTTGAAAATCACGGCTATCTCAGTGAGTAAAATGCCGTGACCATTGATATCAATGCTTAGTACATTTGAGTTTGAATACGCGAATGTGTAAAATAAGTATCACCGCTTAAAGCAAAAAATCAAAACTACAGTAGACCACAATTTAATTACAAAAGTAGCAAAAAAGATAAATCTCCCACAAAAAAATTGCAAAATATTAAAAACCAAACAACTTACCACACCACAATTACAGAAAGCAATTAACAATGTGTTTAGGTCGTGTTTCCGCAGCGATGTGTTTTTTTTTTTATTTCTGTCCAATTTTTTATTTTATCTATAGGTAAATGTGACTATTGCATACACATCACTATTTCTGAGCATAATTAAAAACAAAGCTTTCCACTAATAACACCCAAAATATATAGTTTTGTATTTTATATTTTTGTTGTGTCCGCGTGCATCATCTAATTTCGAATACCACTGTATGCACTTTTTTTGTGTTGATTTCAAGTCCATAAGCAGCTGTAGTTTCATTATTCCAATACTTCACATCTTAATTCTATAATTTTATCATTGAAATGTTTTAAACTGCCGACTGATTGTCAGTGTTCAACGTGCATGTCCTTCTCATGCACATAGTCACTTTCTGATGCGCGGCCTAGATTAAAGACACCTTCCATACAATTTGTGACGTTTTGTAAAAATAATATATTACTTTAAAAACATTAAACCAGGTCATTCCTTGTCTTAAATGTACGTTTTATGGTAAATTATGATAAAAAGTGAGAAACAATGCACTACCCAAGTAGCTCGGGGCGACTGACCTCTCGTGGACGGTCTTTAGGCCTAGCCTAGCTAGGCTTAGTTTTGTAGTCCTAGCTGGTAAACATCGGTAACGTACGAACATCGTGCGCTAGCTATCTAGCCTGACGTTGTATAGTTGCTGCATTAATTGTCTTTCTATTTTTGCCAGACTCCGTTAATATAAATTGGGGAAAACCCGGCTTTATTCGCTGAAAAGTTAGGAGTCTTCCATTTATTTTGGCCTCACGATCGAACGAAAAGTGGGTGAATTACAAAAGAAAAACAGAAATATCAATCCGCGTGCAATGCATTTTGGGATTTATAGCGGGCCGCTATAATTATTAGAATCAACTTATTTTTCACATTTTTAACCATTTAAAGACGAAAAAAGTTATCGCAATAGGAACATTTAGTATTATTTTTACATTAAATATAGTTTGTGATCTTAAAATAGATCTAAAAAATGTAGGGAAGGTGTCTTTAATATTCACACAGCACAATTTTTGTTTACAGATATTTCAAAGTGAAATATCTATCTCTCTCTGACTAGTAGTTTTGGAGATTTGGTATTTCCCTGTAATTCCACCCTAATTTGCATATTTAAGCTAATTTGCATATCAATATTTATATAATTATATCAGTTTAATTATGACCATGAAGCAACATAGTAACTCGGTTGTAGGCTTTTGTACAGTTAAGATCATTGGCTCACTATTTAATAATAATTACTAGTTAATTATTCCTTCTATTTAAATTATACTGTACTTTACAGGGCCATCAGTGTGCTGATTAGGCACACCATCCTGTAAATTAATCATAACTTATTTGACTGGACGTCAGTAGAGTATTAAGTAAACTAGTACTAGATAAAAACATTCGAACTTTGTACTCCGTTTAATTTTTTTAACCTATTTACATAATTTTGTCTTTCTTTCTATTGGGTAGTGACAAGTACAGTTGTACTACAATTGTACATAAATGGTTAATTGGCTTTTATTTCATTCTGTTTTGCCTGCTTTGGATTATTGCTGTTGACATCTTTTTGCCTCCTCCTACTTTTGGTAGTATTTAGCTTTGGAACTTTAGCCCAGTCATGGTAGTTATAATAAAACCAAGCCAAGATGACATTGATGCATTTGTAAATGACGATCTTAAAAGATCCAATATACTTAGAAATAGGCCTACTACGATACTTAATTTGAAAGTTAAACAGAAACTACAAGATGTTGCTACTAGAAAATTGCAGTTGCAGAATAAAACATATCTGGTGGGAAGTTGTAACGAATCTGTGTGTTGCATAGCAGATGAAGATGTAATGTTTAATAACATATCATATCATCCAATTGTATTGTGGTCGTTTGAACCTGAAAAGAAGTTTCATAAAGGTGGTTATGTAATAGCTGAGCAGAAACCAAATGACCCAGCTTATTTAACACTGAAAGTAAACCAGCCTTTGCAAAGTGTTTCTGTTGCTGTTCAGAATGGTTATTTAATACCTGATATTTTTAAGGCATTGAATAGAAAGATCCTTTTCGAAAATGAAGCTATCAAAAGCATACATGGTCCTGCTGTGGAACTTATTAATGTTAATAATAAATTGTTACTTGATACTGTATCTTGTTTGAAGTGCCAGTCATGGTCATGGCCATTACATTCAACAAGTTTTTTCACAAGAGAAAGATTAAATAACTGGCCAACACAAGAGATTTTAAGAAAGATTTATAAGCTGGATTGCCTGGTAGTTGGTGTTGGACACCCAACAAGCAAATCAAAAGAAATTGAATGGAGGTTATCTTTTTCTGTAGCTGAAAAAGAACTCTGTTATGAACTTAGTGAACCATTCTTTGAATGTATGTTTATTCTTAAGACGATAAAAGCAGCAAAGAAATTATTATTAAGTGAATCTGATTCACCAACTCCATTCTGTTCTTACTTTATTAAGACAGCTTGTTTCTGGATGTGTGAGACTTTTCCTCCTACAGGTCATAGTACTGTGGACTTGGTAAGGAAAACATTGGACTGGCTGATAAAATGCTATGAAGACATGTACCTCCCTCATTATTTTATTAGCCATCAAAATTTGATTGGACATTTATCAAGGAAATGTTGTGAAGAAATGAAAGTAGCATTGAATGAAGTTAAAAAAGATATTTGCATGAATTATTTAAAAAGTATTGGATTGTCAGGTTATCACAGTAACAAACATATGCCCTTGCCTGTGAGGAAAGAATTGCAGGATCCAAAAACGTATTTGATGATGACGAGTTTCAGACATAAACTTGAGAGCCATAGGCCTATTATGGAAGAAATTGTTAATCAGTTCCAACAAGCTATTTTTACAAATATGTATTTTATAATATTTCATAATATTATACAAACAGATGTATGTACAGATTTTGATCCATTTGAAATTCTTAATCTTAAACTAGAGGATATTATTCTACATGTCCTAAAAACAGTACCAAACATCTACAAGAAAATCTATAAGCACAGTTTATATTGCAGTTTAGGAGATGCATATACAGGATTATTGAGATATTTACAAAGTAGGCCTACTGGGATAAACCTACATGACTACCTCAATAAACCACTAGAATTTTATGAGAAAGGATCAGAGGTTGTGTATCCTGATGGATGGAGTGATCAGGGTATAGGTACCCAAATTAATGTCATTAAATATTACTATTTAATGAATGATGAAGAAAAACTGAAAGAGATGCTTGCCAAGTTTGAACCAGTACTTCACAAAGTTAAAGAAAACAAGGATGTTATGATAAGACTAATTAAAGTTGTTGTTTTTTTTTCACACATTAACGCTTTCTCTTGGGGAATTATTGATAAGGACTTGTATGATATTAGTAGAGGGTATGCAACTATTCCCATTAATCCTATTGTTTTCATATTTTATGTCACTGCAAAAATATCTCTTAAGGAAGGTGACATTTATAGTGCATATGCAAATTTAAATGAAATACAAAGTTTGACTATTCCATATCTAGATCAGGAGGTAACAAAATTATTAATTAAGATTCTCGAAAGGTTATTGGCTAATTGTTTGTATAAGTTTTGGTTATTATTTAGCAGTGGCCGATAAAGGTTACGGGGTCCAAGGCAGAAAAAAAAAAGAGATGGAAAAATAAATCTAGGCTTATTTGTATTAGGTTATTCGAGTGTATTGTGTGCATATCACATCCAATGCATGCTTATTTTTTTACTATATAGAAGAAGTAGTTTTTAGACTAGCTAAACTAAACTAATTTCTAAAACTTGTATTCATATTTCTATACAATAGTTCATAATTAACAGGGTTGTACTAACGTATTATTTATTAAATTTATGAAGTTATATCGTACTGGAGCCATTCGTCAGATAGTGTATTTCCCATAGACCTAATCTACTGTTCATACCTTTCATCATATTTTTTGTTCTCTTCTTAAAATTTAACCATATTTATGAGCCCATAAACTGATTGAAAGACCTAAATTACTCCTAGCCTAGGTTTGCTTGTAAGCACCCCTGCCCCCTCAAAATCATTCTAGGTCCTTGTCTGTTTAGAAGTCTCTTTAAAGTACAGTAGGACTTGATCATACCAAGTGTTTTACAGAAATTTATTGTATTATTATAAAGCATTTGAATAGGAACAAGAAATGTTGATACAAAATAAGTGTATCTTGATACAGTACGTTTCTTAAATTGTTCAGTGGATGGCTACAGTACTTTATTTACAAAGAACAAATTTAGAGAATGCGCTTTGACCCAAGATTGTTGCTCGATCTTGACTGCATGTATTGCAAAATTGTTGTCTTGTTTTGTAATGTTATTGTTTTATGTACATTAAATATTTTATATATTTATTTTAATTAACTTTTTTGTATTTAATACTTAGACAATAAAATAGTTTTAATAACGTTTGGAATTTTTGTGAATTTTGTAAATTCATTGTTTTGCATAAATAAATGCTATCTTGGCTAAAAGGTTGAAAACTGAAAATATTTTATCTTTTTGTCATGCATTACTATGTAGCTTCATAGGACCTAGTGTGCATTTTATTATTTTGTACCATTCATTCTTGTCATGGGTTGGATGTTTCTCCATGTGCCTGTGTATTTTCTATGCAAATCATGGAGTAATCTGTGACATAAATTCTGAAATGAGGATTATATGAATTATATTATAAAATTGCACTCCATGATTGATTAAACTCTTAAATCAATTGGCTTTTCATATCACTCCAAAGGATTAAAGGCATTTTGTGGCATTTCATGTCTGTACCAACAAGCAAAACTGGTTACCTGTTTTCTCTATCAGCCTTACTTGTAGATCAGTATAGTTAACTTGGACTTTGTAATTAATGTTTGAATTGAAAAGTTAATGATTGATATAAATGAGTACCGAGTGACCCAAGATGAATGATAATGCAATAAATATTTGTCAAGGTATTTCAGAGACAGGTGAACTGTACAGACAGGACAATCAATTGATTAAATTCATAATAATCTCCCTACTGATTTTCGACTGCTCTTTTTTTGACTTGACTTCTTTATGCTTGTATCATGATAACTTTTTATAAGATTTTTATATGATATGTATAGTAGCTTTTTATATACACATATTTTATGCGATATTGTTTTTTTTATTTACATGCAATTTGGCCACGAATATTTTATTCATTTTTTTTTTTTGGACAGAATTTAGATAATTACTCTGATGATGAAGATTGGGCGGACTTAATTGATAATATTGATGAGAGTCAAAGTTCATCTGATGAAATTGATGGAGCAGATATCAATGAAGGTTTTAAGTCAAAGCAATTTGTTTTATGTTTGAAGTCAGAATTTTTGTAGAAAGGTTTTATATCTGCCATCCCACCCCATGCAATAGTGTCAACTTGAAAAATCTGTAATGATTAACCATCTCAATACTAACTCTATCACCAAATAAACGCAGTCATCTGCTATCACGTGTATTGCAAATTGCTTAATACCTCATAGTGTATCCAGTGCACAATGTGTGAGCCCATCAGCGTCACATCACCAAACCATGAGCAAGAACAAATTTTTATTACTATTATTATTACAAATTATTATAAACAATTTGAATAGTAGGGCCTATAGTATAAATAGTATAACATTGGATTACAGTTAATATTAAATGAGTAGAGTTGTTTAATAACTTAGTTCTGATCTAACTTGTTGAGATCATAAGGTTCAATTAAATTGTGTAAGATTTATGGTGACCATAAGGCTTCACAGGTCTTGCAGGTCACTAATTTATGATTTCTTTGTTTTCAATTTCTGCACTTTAGCCAAACAACGAAAGATTGAACTTAAGAAAGCACTACAAGCGAAGCGAGCCAACTTAACTCCACAAGAGTATCAACAAATGATAGCAAATCACAAACAAGAGATGCAGTTGATGGAAATGCTTCGACAGAAAGAGCTTGACAGACAGAAGAACAGTCTTGCCTCAAAGGTTGCAGATAGAAAGAAGAAACGAATGGAAAGGCAGAAAGAAAAAATGCAAAAACAACTTTTATCAGAGGTAAGTAAACATGTTGTCTTTTTTTGTTGACGACACGCCAAACAATGCATACTCAATTGTTTTTGAGAACGCACAGAATGATTTCCTGACTCAGCAGTGTAGTCAAGTGGCACATTTTGACAACAAAATGTCGATATTAAGGATCTCTACAGTATCAAACTAGTTCGATAAAAAAAGTGTGATGTGCCAAAATAATGTAGTGATATGATGTCATCTTGTTCATATTGGTACATCACATTTTTTTGTCACATGAAGTTTGATAGTGTAGACAGAGCTTAACACTTAACAAAAATGTTGTTTGGGTCTGTTGATTGGGAGATGAACAGATAGTCTGCGAGTGTCCACCTCTAGAACAGAATTTCCTAGAAGCTGGATTTGCCTCTGAATCTCTCAATTCTTGTATGAGGTGAGGATTGCACTTTATACTTGAAAATATTTTTAATTCTTCAAATTTATTTGCATCCACCAGTAAAATTGACCATCGAATCCAACTAACCACATATTTCCAATTACCAAGTAAATGTATTTTTTTTTGTCAGAACGCAACTACAGAGAATGAGCAGTCACAGACACCTACCAACAATGCTCAGCAGTCAGAGATGGACAATCTAAAGCTACATGTCCTAACACAATCAAATATTGAGTTAGAAGCAGAAATAAACCAGCGTAATAAAGAGTTTGAAGAACACATGCAAAATGTACGGCCTCTGATTTCTGAGAAGGAGTATCGCAAACTACTGTTGCAGCATAAGGCACAGGTCAGTGCTCAATCAAGAAAACTGGAGATTGGTAGAGATAACCAACGTATACATTTAATGGAAAAGTTGGCTCGAAGATCAAAGAGAAAGTTATCCGCAGAAAAAGAGGTAAGAAGGCAGCTGTGTTCAATTTATTTTTATGGATTTGCTTTTTTTAACAGGTTTAAAAAATATCTTCTGTATGTTTGTTGTTATTCTGGAAGCTGCTGGTGTAAGAGATAGAAAGATAGAATTGTTAGTTCCTTACACTTAAAAGTTAACTTTTAGTTCTTTTTATTTTGTCTTAAAATAAAAAAAAAATTAGTGCAAATATTTCACAATCCTAAACAATATTAGCATGCATCAGATAATTTTTTGCATCCTTCAATAAATATGACTAAATGCTTTAAAAAATATATTTTTGCTTATATAGCCAGGTATACTTTGCTTGAACAATCTAAATATCTATTTACAAGACATTGTACGTTTCATGTCAGATTATACTGCTACTATTTGATCTGATTGATTTAAAATCTAAAATCGACTAATTAAAAAGATAGAATTGTTTTCATTTTGACACTAGAATGAGCAACCTCTAAAGTCTGAAGAAGTGAAAGAACTTCAACTGGCTTTGAATACCAAAGATGTAGAGTTTAGAAAGCAGTTAACACGGACCAAGTCAACCATGACAAGTGAAGCAGCTGAACAAATGATCAAGGAACATAAACAAGAAATGCAACAGTATCAACATCAGTTGGAAAAAGAAAGAAGCAACATGCAGAATGACCTGATGGATAGGCTTAATCTACGAATGAATAATGATGTGGTAATTAATACCTTTATATAGATAACCATAGTTAACCTTGTCATTATCTGTGTTCCAGGGTTTGGCCAAACCCCTTTTTGCTGAAGTGCCCGTTTAGACTAGAGACAATAGCAGCGGAGACGAGGGTATATACACAGTAAAGTGTGCTATCTTTAAATAGTTATTGTCTGCTGAGTTTTGAGTCTTGTTACATACATGGTTCGAACCTTATCAATGTAATAGTACGTCTAGGTCGTAACTTCTAAATATCATTATAGCTGACTTTGCACAGACTTTTCTGTAGTGATTTAGTTATTTATTACATTTTCAATTATTTTGTACTTGTACTTTGTTTTTAACTGAAAATTACACATATGAAATCATGATCTATTTTACTGTTTGATAATTTGATCTACCATATTGTCAGTCATTAGTCATTCTTCGCAATACAATACTCTGGCAATATTGTTTTTTCTCTATTAGATCGAAGGAAGCAGTATTTTTTCAATGGAAGACCTAAAACAGCTACAACTATGCATTGATGCCATGTCTCAAACTGCAAACGATGACATTAAAAAACAGAAGAAAAATTTGACAAATGATGAATTCAATCAACTATTGACAAAACAGAGAAATGAGAACGAAGCGTATCAAAAGCAGCTAGAGATCGAAAAGATAAAGACGAATGAGTTGCTGAAGAGAAGGATAATTGCAAAAAAGTATAAAATGAAGTCTGCAAATTCTATGATTGAGGTACAGTAGTAGTAGTAGTACTTACTGTACTGTAAAATTCATATTGTTGCTCTACACGTACAATAGGGACTTTATGAAACAGGACGGTTAGAGGAGGATGAGGAAAATTCTGTGTTTGCTAGAGCGTAACATAAACAGTCAACTTTATTACTTAGCACCCTTGCGCGAAGATGGCGACGACTAGCAGTTTTTCCTCTCTCCCTCCCTGTCTCGCGGCAAAAATGAAACCTGCATTATCCATTGAGACTAACTTTGTCCCATAAGACATACAGTACATTGTCCCCTGAGACCTGCATTGTCTTATGAGACCAGCATGGCCTCATAAGAACAACATTTTCACATGAGACTAACATTGTCCCATAAAACTTGCATTCTCCCATGAGACCAACATTATGGAATCTACATTAGAAAGACATTTTGAATTTTGGTATCTCTTTAGTTGAAACACATGTGATACAGCAATTTCAGGGTTACATTAAACAGTACAATAGTCTAATAATATGTTGAATTACTTAAGTTAAGAACTGACTCACCAAATCAGCCTCATTCAATTTAAGTATTACTGTATATTTTGAAACTAATTTTATTTTCATTTATTAGTGGGAAAATGTTATTGGTGCAGCAACAAGCCAAGATGTTCAAGAACTGGAAGTGGAGCTTCAACATTGCAAAGATGTTTGGGAAAAAGACAAAAAGGAAAAGAAGTCAATCATGTCAAAAGATGAGTATGATGCATTGATGAAGCAACACCAAGAGGAAGTTGAACGTCTGGAGAAGAGGCTAAGCCGACAAAGAGATGCGCAACGTCAGCATTTACTTGATAAGTTGGCAGAGAGAAGAGCAAGAAAAGATAAGGTTTGTGATTTAAATTAAATATTTTGTGTCAAGCAGACATGTCTGCAATTAATTTGCAATTCCAAGGTAGAAGAAAGCTTGTTTTTCACTAGGATGTATTACAAAGACAATGTACACAAGTAATTAAGGTCTAATGTAAAGCACCTAGAGGGGTCATTGATCCATTAGGCGCTATATAAATACTGTTTATTATTATTATTAATCATAAGCAGTGTATCATATGAACTGTTACTTTATGATTCTTCAAATTACTTGTGTTTTGTGTAAGCCCTTTATTTTGCATCCCAGTGAGAACCATGCATCAAAGATGTTGATATTCTTAAAGGACAATAGAAATATGAGCTTTGATAAAGGAAAAAACGAATACTATAAACATTATAACAAACCCTGAAGTTGTGATTTTTATTTAGCTTCACAAATGCCAGAAAATGACTTTATTGTATACTGCATCGCGACCGTATCGCTAGCCAATGAGTTGACCTTTCCATCTCATTAACCTTTGTGCCTGTGACGTCACGCTAGCGACACGCTTTTCAACAACGCTGTCAAAGCCCACGCACATAATACAATAATAGTGTAGTATTAACACACGATGGACTCGCCGATAGATAGCGATCAAGAAATACCTGATTTAGAAATTAAGCCGTATCAATTCGAGCCATTATCTAAAAAAAGAAAGGCTGTTGTGCTGTCTTCATCAGATGATAGTGAAAGGGATAGTGAAGACGACGATGTTCTTTTGGAACATAACAATGAGAGAGTCGGCAACACTTTATTGGCATGTTAATTTGAAGTTTAGATTTACTTTTTATGTCTTATTAATATATGTGTGGTTTTCCCCCTGAGAACCATAGCACCATTGGTGGAATACAACATATATTTATTATTATGGTTTTAGATAAAAAAAAAAATCTTTTTTGCGATCATGGCAATAACTCTATCAGGTAAATATGTGTTACATGTTTTTTAAAACTTGGATCTTAACAGTATATTTTATTTCCAGAATGCAATGGCGATGACTGCTGACGAGGTGAAAGAAATGCAGTTAGCAATTGCTGGTAAAGATGTGTCGTTTAAAGCTGAACTAAAGGTCATCAAAGATCACACATCGAAAGAAGAAATACAAAAATATATTAATCAACATAAAGAAGATATGAACAACTTCCAACGACAGCTGGATGTTGAGCGAGAAAAGATGAAGGAGAAGCTTTTGGAAAAAGTAACAGCAAGGCAAAGAAAAGGCTTGGTAATATAGTTTAATTTTTTTTTTTTATCATAAACCTGCTTTGCCAGGAGCTGTGTTCTTTTTAGAATGTCCTTTATGCCTTTACATCATAGTCTAACACAAAAATGTTTTGTTTGTCCTTTAGAACCTCTCAATAATACATTTACAAAAAGCTCACTTTTGTAAATTTTCTCTCTCTTTCAAAAAAACCCACATATTTCAAGAGTTAAAGGAAAATAAAAATGTTTATTATTGTTATAATAGACCATAACAGTTGTATACAGCATAATATCATTGTATAAATCAAAGTTACACACAAGAAAAGACTTTGATTCTGATTTGATATCTATGTTTCATTGTTTTGTTTTAGTCCAATGAAGATGAAAGCCTAACACAAGAAGAAATCAAACAGGCACAGGTTGCATTGGATGAGCGTAACACTGTCTTTCAGGAGAACGTCAAAGAGACAAGATCAGCTCTCACATCTGCAGAATACCAGAGTCTTCTAGATAATCATGTGGCAGAACAGCGACTCCTGCAGGATCATCTGGATAGAGAAAGAGAAAAAATGAATGCTTCTTTTAGAGAGAAGCTGCAAAAGCGCTACACAAGAACTAAGCATTCAGAGTATCAAGTAAGTTGTTGTAAAGTTGACTCTTCCAATACTGGACTCCCAAATCTTCCTCTTTACTTATAAAAACACATTTAGAGTACTAGAATTTTATATTTAGCCCAGTTCAAAAGTGTTGAGAATTGGGAGAGTTGACTAACTAGCAAGGTTTTTGTCTATATGTCATGCTTGCAAAAATAGTGCGTCATTTCAAACTCCTGATAAATGGTCTTGGATGCCACTACTAATAGATGACATTGAAAATCAAAATAATTTGATTATCATTACAACATTTTTTAGAATGCTACTTATATCAAAACTCAAATTGAAACTGAACGTGCTAATTTTGAGAAACATAGAAAAACAGACATGACTGAAGAAGAATATCAACAACTGTTAAAACAACATGATGAAGAGATGACGAGGTAATTAGTACTACAGTACATTTGTCAGATTTTTATTTTTATTTCTTTTTTAGCATTCAACATTTTTATATTATATTTTTTTATCATCAAACATACTATATGGTCCATAGGTTGAGAAAAATATGATTTACCACAGAGAATTATTTGTGAGTGGGTCATTAAGGCATCTGCCTTTTAAAAAAGAAAAAGTACACAGAAAAAAACTGATCATGTATATAAATGTTAATATATACTGGTGCATGGTAATTATGATAATACAGTAGACAGGCAGTAGTCGAATCTTATGGGACTTGTATTACTGGAATTACTTTGGATTTGTAAATGAAAATTGAAGCTTCTACTCTCTTTCTCCTTTCCCTCATTCTCCCTTGTTTCCATTTTATCTAAATTATTATGATAAAGTCTTGTTTTTACCCCCAGATTACAAGGTTTGCTGGATTCATCTTTAGACAGACAGAAACTTAACATGATGGACAAGTTAGAAGCTAGAAGACGGAAAAAAGCAATGCTTACTGCTGAAGAAACAGAAAAACGAAGATTACTTTTACTGCTGGTATATTTTTAAACTAAATCTTAAATCCTAAATGATAATATTACATGGACGATGCTGTGTGCATTGCATTTGCTTCAAATATTATTAGAAAAAGTTTCTGAAGCAAAAATATTGAGAATTTGTGGAAGAAGAAGATTGTCAAATTAAAATGTGTAAGAACATAAACCATCAAACTTAGCTTGAAGATAAAACCATTTGAAAAAATAAAGAAAAGACCAGATTCACATAAATAAATTGTCCTTGAATCAAAGGTCACTCTTTAAACATCATTTCATTTCTTACATTAGGAAAGAGATAACATCACTTTAGAAGAAATTGAGCAAGTAATTGACGACATTGAAGATTATGAAATAGCTGCACAAGAACAACTAGATGAAAAGGAAACAACAGTTTCAGAGGAAGAGTACAAGACACTGCTTGCCAAACATCAGAAAGACATGGAAGAATTCCAAGCCAAACTAGACGAACAGAAGAAACGCATGGGAGATAAGTTAGCAGCTAGAATAGCAGCGAGGTCTGTGATCCAGTCAGAGTTACAAGATGATGAGGAACAGATGGAAGAGGTAGACAATAATGTATAATATTAATTATGTAGGCCAGGTCTAAAATGATCTGGTAAAAATGCTTTATTCAAGCATTTGCTTTTGGTTGTCTTCAGTTGAAGGAAAATGTCTATACATAAAAATGAGAGAGAGATTGATTATTGATATGCTTGTAAAACAACATTCTGTTTTTCTCAATTCCTTTTTAACTAAATATGAGACCTACAGTACACTAGGTGATAACCAAATCATGTAAAGTGTCATATAATTGTACTGGTTTGAAGATGGGCAGGGAAACTCCATCTTTAAACTCTTCAACTGAGCCTAGAGGTTTTAAGGCCAAGAAACCTCTGTTAATCTCTGCTGTTTCTCATCCATCCTTAACTCCCATCCCAGGCTCCATTACATTCCTAATCATAGAGATCTTAAAACAATGAATAATTGTTGTTTCTTGACAGTTTGCTGTGTTAGAGAGTTCAGTTGATGTGAGTGTACTCGCAACGAAAACTCAGCTGTGGACAACTCCTGTACAGTCTAAAGCACTTGTTGTGGTTCCTTTGCCAGAAGAATATCCAGTAAGGAAAAAGAAAGAACTCTATACCGATCCTTCAATCTTTAGAGATATAGATACACATGCAATTAAGGTAAGATTGGGACAACCCTTTAAAAGGTACCAAGACAATTTAGGACCAATGGCTAAGCTCACAAACCACTTGATTCTTGAGTGCTGTATCACACAAATTTCCTATTATACTGGAGAAATCTAGATACAGTACCAAGAATCAGGTGCAGAAATTATGTATTAATGACATATATGCTACTAAAATATTTCTAGTGGACCAAAACCACTTTTAGCCAAATTATGATAGCCAGCCACACCTTCAATATATATATTGTAATGTAGTATGTAGAACAAGAATTATTATGTCTCAATAAAAAACTTATACTTATACAAGCGAGTCCAAGTCATCAATAGCATCCACACAACATTACCCAATGTTTAGAGATTAGATAAATTTACATGCAAGTAGTTGAATTTTGAAAGGGATGTTAGATTGAATACAGCATCAGCGCACCATCATCCATACTGTTAATGTTTCAAAAGTTTAGTTTACGAATAAAATATATAATTTCTTTTATAATGTAGCTTGCTCAAACTGGTAGCCTTGTGATGTACCCGACATTTTCTGCTTTAGTTAATGAACTAATGCGAATTGGTACGAGTGAGCTTGAGAAGGCACGACTTGCATTCCGATGGATTACAGCACAGAATTGTGATGAGATGGATTTGAGTGAGGTTGTGGATGATACTCCTCTTGGTGTTCTTAAAGGGATCTACTTCCACAAGATCACCTTCTCTACATTGTTCATGAGGATGTGTAGGTATGATACAGTAATTTTTTGCTTCTCACACATTTGTTGTATTTGTTGGGGGTTTTTATAATAGATATTTAAACTACTAAAGAGTCAACTGGGTACCAGAGATGTGAACAGAGTAGGGACTCAATTAACTTATGACAATAAAAGGATTGTACATACATTTTATACCTTTTTTTTTTGTATGCACCACACACTTTATACAAATTTCAACAGCTATAACCAGTGGAGCAGTAGCTTTCAACTATGAAGTTTGAAGTTTTGAAAAAAATGTCAATTGCCAATTTACATAGAAGGATTGTTTGTAGAATGTGCTTGCATTGATAAGCTCAAACATGCTGTAATGTAGGAGTGTTCATGGCTGCCACAGCTTTAAAGTGATATATTTATGAAGATTATTATTTATTAACAATTTTAATTTGTTTTAAATTTTATTTTTTCAGGTTTATTGGGCTGAGGTGTGTTGAAATCAATGGTTGTGCAAAGTTCAAAGGTTACAAACCAGGCATGTATATCTCTTCTTTAGACCAAGACTTTCAACACACTTGGAATGCTATCAGAATTGATGGTCACTGGCACTTTGTTGACTGCAATTGGGGTGTGTCACACATCGCTGACTCCGTAACCTTTGACCCTTTCAGATTTGAATATGATGAGCATTACTTTCTGGCTGACCCAGAGGTTATAATTGCTACTCATTTCCCAAGTGAAGTTGCTTGGCAGCTAGTACCTCAACCTTTGACATTACAACAGTATAATGCTGGTGTTGTTTTAAAGCCAGATTTTTTCAAATATAACTTTGGGTTGCTAAATTTTCACCAGGCTGTGATTCCCTTAAAAACTGGTGACTTGGATTTACATGTAGGTCATCCTTCAGGATTTATTCTTTCATGCAAGGTTACATCAGTAGATAAAGGAAAAAACACAACATCGAAAGGAGTGAACTTTGACCAGTTTGTGTTTGTTCATCAAGTTGAAGAAAATCAGATGAGTATTTACATTCGCTTCCCTGAGATTGGTAAATACTACCTAGTTATTTATGCAAAGAAACAATACGTTGATGGTCAAGTCAATATAGAAACGGAGACGGAAATATGCCGATATCAAGTGATCTGCGAAGTCCCTAGTGTTGATCGATACCCGTTACCCCGCTCACCTGTTGATCACTGGGGACCGATTGGTGTAGGAAACGCAGGGCTTGAACCATTCACTCATAGAACTGCTGTCATTGTATCCAATGGTCAGTCAGTAACTATCGGATTTAAATTCTCTCAGCATCTGTTTTTCCAGCATGAACTAACTTGCCAAGAGGAGAAATCAAATGTGCTACACTCTTACATCATGCATCGTAAATTTAACGGTAATGTCTTGTTCACGATAACGCCACCACATTCGTCTCGTTTTGGTGTGAACATCTACATCATATATCCCAATGATCCCCAGCAACAGAAGATTCACCTTTGTAGTTATCTTGTAGTTGCCAATTCAGGCAAACAAACTGACGTTTTACCAATACCCGATACCGATGTACACTGGGGAGAAACAAGAGCATTTGGTAATCTAGGGTTGTCTTCTGTCAGCCATCCAGATCCTTTTGTCATCGTACAATCTGGTGATACACTTCGTATTGATCTTGGTGTAAGTCAACCTGTTTTTGCAAAACATGTACTTCATCACTATTCAGAAACCTTGGATTGTAGTGACCTTACCGCGTCTACGTATGGCCAGTCAACGAAGGGGAAAATAACGTTTCTGCTCCATCTACCCAAAAAGGGATATTATGTTTTCAAAATTTTAGGCTCAGATAATAATTCAACTGATTTTCCTATGACACTATGCTTTGTTTACCTTATCAAAAAGTGTTAAAAATTTATGTAAGAATGTTGCGTGGCCGAGTGGTTTATGCCAGGGGTGCCACAAACCACAGCCATAAAATGGCAGAGATCCAAGACACGTACTCTTCAACCATATTTTTTTTTTGTGCTAGAAGTCTCCTCGGATAAGGACTTAAAACTTTAGGTCCAGTGTACACATCTGGCTCATGTGCACTTTAAAGAACCTATCATCGATGGTATCTCAACACGAGTGTCCCAGGATAGGATATGAAAGTTGTTTTATGTGACATAATCCACTGCTCTTTGAGATAATTGTGTGTAGCTTGTTATAAATATGAATCATGAATGAATCTATTATGAATACCAATATTTTCACCAGCAATAGAAGGGGTAAGGTAAAGTCAAAACCTAAGCTAATGCTAACGGCCGTGGTGCCCATCTCCATTTCCTTAGCGTTTGTGCCAGACTCCACTAAAATGTTTGTGGGGGGTACGCCACTCCTCCTGCACAAACAAGTCTGATTTACCTTCCCAGTACTTTTTACATACCGGTACCCAAGGGGTAATATAAGTACTAATTTTGTTTTGTGATATTGAATTTTTGTAATTAAGTTGTACGTAGTAAACTTCGTTCTAAGAGTGTGAGAGATAATTATTTTGCCTATTTCACAGGCAACTAGGAAATCCAAAATAATGCTACAGTGAATAATGTATGCAATAGTTTATTTAGATCATACCATTTCATAATAGTGTATTCATAATAGGGTATTTATGAGGGTGATTATTATACATGCATTGTCTAGGTGTAAATCAATTGTGTTGCGTAGCACTGTGTAAATTATATATAAATCGTACTGTAAATTATAGAAACAGTGCTCATATTCGGAACATGATCTCATAATTGTGTCGAGCATAGCTCATTGGCGAAAGATCCATATTTTTCAGTTGTATGAAAAAATGTCTCTGGCGGGATTCGAAACCGCAACTTCTCGCTTACAGGGCAAGTATCCTACCACTAATCAGTAAGATGGATGGGTATGTAATGATGTCTACATCTCAGAAATCTTAATTATTGAATTGAAATAATAATAACCCTATAAAATGGTATGAACTATTGGCATTATTTCACACATACGTGTATATTGTTTATAAGAAATGTTTGAAATAACCTTGATTGACAGTGCAGTACTATTTAAAAATGATATTTATACGCTTTTTAAAATAGAGACAATTTAATATAATGCAATTATTAATTTATACACTATTTGTTAAAGATGTATTGTCCCCCAAAAACATGAAAAATGAAGATTAATTAAATCAAACTTTGAATAGGTTATTTTGTAGTTTTAATAAAGTGAATCACTTCCGCAGAAAAAAAAAACGGAAAAAAATAATGTTTTTACTTATAAAATAACATGATAAATGGTTAAATTCAACCAAAAATCCATTGGCTGGCAGCCAATTTGATCATTTTTTGCTTTAAATTCCAGTTTTTTCAGGAAAATAAATTTTTTTTTTGATCCAATTTTTGATCAAAGTCAATAACTTTTATGTGACATTAAAATGGCATATTCAACAACAAAAATTGTAAAAATTATTTTCAGGGGGACAATACATCTATGCTATATGAATCATACATATCCAATTTTACGATCTATCGGACAAGTTTGACTAGTTCATAAGCGAACAGGTAATGTGATGTGACACCGATCATTTTACTAATTTTTTTTTTGTTTTGTAGAGATTTCACCCATATTCATTTCTCTACTTTCCAAATATTTATACAGGTGTATATAACTTTTTCTTATACATAAATTATGACAATATGTTATACTCTAAACATTATGTTTTTAGCATATATTTCACTTTCTTCTTACACAAACATAATTATATCTGTCTAATGGTAATATATTTGTGTACACATTAAATTATGTATAAATATAACATACAAATATAATTCCTTTGTATGTAATTGTTTCAAAATAACTAAGTATTTAAACACTAATAGTTACAACCAAATGATTATAATTGTTAAATTAATAGCAATTTCTCACCAATAACTTGGACATAATATTATAATTATCAATATGTTATACTTTAAATACTATATTTATCGCATTTTTTACCATTTTCTTCTTACCAATTATATAATGCATTATGGTAGACTAATCGATCATTGTTGTGAAAAATTAATTAATTATATAATACAATGGTATAGGAACAAAATCATGTTATTTTAATGTATGTAATAAACTTTTTTATGCCAAATGATGAAGTTAATATTATGAATACTTTTTACATTTAAAATAGGCAATATGGAATAAATATCCTTAATTTTAATTACATCTTATAATAAAATTTCTGTGAATAACTGTGCAATTGTAAAATTGTGGAATAAAATACTGGTTCCCTGTACTATTGTGATCCTTTATTGATAGATGGTCATCTTTTTTAGAAAATAAACGCCTCACTTTGAATAAAAACTCGAAACGCCCCATATATATTGGCTGGCGTATTTGTGCGGTTGATATCTACTACAAATATCAATTATTAATACTTTTCCAATCAAAGAACACTTTTTTATTCGTTCCAATTTATTTCTGTTGGATCTTTGTCTCCTTTTGACATTAAAAGATAATTAATACATATTATAGATATAAAATAACTCCTCTGCGTTGAGAGGTAGATAACTAATATTACTATGAACACGTACGTACATATTAAATAAATATTACGTACGTACGTATTAATCAACACGTGCGTTAATATTAACACGTTTAATATGTACGTACGTGTTAATAGTATAGTACGTACTTACGTATACCCTAGGGCTTGTAAACATTGGAATGAATTACCACACAACATATTGGACTTTGTTAACATTTCTCTTAAAAAACACTTCTGCAGATAATGGACAATGAAATCATTGTCTACAGTAGTGTGATGTAGTATTCCTGCTTTATTGGAGTATAATGATCCACAGGTCCAGATCCACATCAAAATGTAGGCGTCGCCATGTTCAGCCAATCATCTGATATATCGATATGACGCTGCATTATTTCGGTGATTCCCCTAAATGAAATTCGAGGTCAGTAAAAAGAAATGTGTACTGGTAGTCACAGTGTATCAAGTTAAAAAGTCTCAAAACTCAGGTAACGTTTTTGTTCAAATACTGATTTACTACTCTAATAAATAGGACGGTTTAGCCATAATATGGAAGTAGGCATTTATAATAGGCCTCTAGGAGGCCTAGGCCTAGGCCTAATAGATAGTAGGCCCTACCTTTCTTTACCTCTCTCCTATCCTACTACTAACTAGCCTAGCCCTCTAGCATAGTTTAGTAGGCTAAGAGCTAGAACAGGGAGTTGCAACTCCATGGCTAGACTTAGTTTGGAACTTGCTTGCCTAGCCTATACCACAAATTAGGTCCCTATAAGCAGGCGGCGCTAATGCAGTTTCGTACCCACCCCTTAAAATTACTCAAAATGATTTCAATACTTCATCTAGCCTACTCACGAGTTGTCTACAGCATTCAGCAAGCATAAAATGGTAAAATATCGATAATTTCTTATTTATAACTATTTTTAATCAATTAATAATTGAGCACCCTTCAGAAATCCATCGCCAGCTTAGCTTCGCGAAAATCATCGCTAGGCCTGCCGATGAAAGTACGGAGGCCTCATAGGGCATCGATCTATAGAGGACGCTGTTATATGATCATATTATGGCGATAATAAAATATTTTTTACATGTTCCTCGTGAAACGGATTTTAAGTTTTTTTCATAAAGAAATATTTTGTGTTTAATTATGTTGAATTCTATTTATTTTGAATGTTGTGTGTTATTGTCTTGTCAAATTATATTTTTTGTAAGGGTCCCTAATGATCAGCTTCGGCTGGATGGACCACCCTCATAAAATATTGTTGAAATAAATTAATGAATAGACATGAAATGATGTATTCAGTGTCAGCAGAAGTAAAATAAATTCTAGTAATTGATGGAAAACATTTTTATTATAATTATTATTGTATTACTGTACATTACATTTCAATAAATTATATCTTTCTGTTTTTGTTGCATTTCCTATTTCCATGTATTTGAAGAGGTCTTTCATAGGTGAATAAAAAATGTTAATTAATAATAATATACTTCTATAAAATCTTAAAACAGGGAAACCCATTAGCGTTTCTAGTATAGCTAGTGATAACAAATACTAAAACAATTAATTCGTAATAGCTTGATTATTGTGTTATAACATTAACAATGTAACTCAGGAATGAAGTACTGTAATTCTTTTTATTCATTTCATTTATTTATTTGACCTAAACCATAATGTAAAATAAACTAAAACAGAGGAAAATTGGTCAGTACTTATATCTTCAAGAGTCAGCAGTTCCATATTTATCTTCTTTTCTGTGTGAAATTCTACTAGTAAAATGAAAGAACAAATTAAAAACATAACATAATTATGATGATACCCACAATGATGAATACAGCAATTGTATAGTATTTCTTTTCTTTATTAAAAATACGAAACGCATGTCGGAAATAATGAAAATTATAATTATTTGTTGCGTGCTTTAAACGTTAGTAACTACGCCCTCTATAGAACGCAACTGTTTACTCTATAGAGTTAATGTCCTGTGAGGCCTCCGTACTTTTATGGGCAGGCCTAGCGATGATTTTCGCGAAGCTAAGCTGGCGATGTATTTCCGAAGGGTGCTCAGTATTAATTGATTAAAAATAGTTTTAAATAAAAAATTATCGATTTTTTACACTTTTATGATTGCAGAATGTTGTAGACAACTCGTGAGTAGGTTGGATGAAGATTTTGAGTAATTTTAAGGGGTGGGTACGAAACTGCATTAGCGCCTAAGCAGGCCTACTGGGCCTAACCTAGGAGGTATAGGTAGTAGCAGGCAGTTGTAACACAATTCCATGGGTCACAGTGCATTTCGGCCGCCAATCATTTCGGCCGCCAATCATTTCGGCCGCCGGTTATGGAACGACCAAATTCATGAAACTCCAAAAAGGACAAAATATGGCATGATCATTTCGGCCGCCAGGTATGGCGCGCCAAATTGAAATATCCAGAAATAACTGTACAGTATTACAGTGAAAAAAAAGTAACTTTATCAAGTCTATGGAACGCCGCAGAGAACTATGGTCATTTAAACTAGAGATCAGTTGTGCAATGGGCTAAATACATTTTGTTTTTGAAGTTATTTAAAGTTATATTAGTTACCGTATTTTACCGTCTGAATATTTTGGTCAATGTTTATTTTTGCGTTTAATGTTTAATGTGCACGCTATACTGTAAATATCGCTGCTGTTTCTGGAATTGAAGACCGCCGATTCGGCTTAATACAGTATTTAGTAAAATATCAACATTTTAACACACATGGCGTGTCATACATATTCAAGAAATTTCGGCGGCCGAAATTAACAATACATATTTTGTCCTTTTTGGCGTTTCATGAATTTGGCAATTTCATAACCGGCGGCCGAAATGACTGGCGGCCGAAATGACTGGCGGCCGAAATGACTGGCGGCCGAAATGATCAGACACCATTCCATGGTAGTAGTATACCTAGGCTACATCACTATAGGTAGGCTGGGCTTATTCTATAATTAATATCTCCTTTTATAGTCTCTTTGGCCCCTCTTTGGTAAAAAAAAAGAAGATAAATCCCTTCTATAAAATTGTTCACAACAAAAATGTCTTGCTCTTGAGTTTCGCTCATTTATATACATTGTTTGTGTACAGTATTTGTATTCTATTATATTCTTTTGCCTGCATGTCAACTGCAATTAAAAATAATTGCAGTATAATAGCAGCTGTGCCCTTTACAATGTTATCGGTTGTGTTTGAAATTGATCTCATTTATTATGTTGATTGATTATAAATAGTTTTTTATTTTTGATTGACAATGACATTAAGCTTCTTGGTTTTTTATATGAAGAGCCATTAGTTATCCATTTGCATTTGATCATATCTATTGCCGTCAAGTTACCTGCCACTCAAAGAATATTTATACTTCCCAATAAAATAGATTACTAAGTGCAAATGGAGATACATAGTAAGATCAAAAGTGTATCTACCAGCACTTCATAGTTCTTTTATTGCAACCAATATAATAAAAAGTGCAAATGATTACAAATGCGACCATCTGTCACCTGATCTGCCTACTGTTACAGCACTTAACATAAATATAACATTAACAAGGCATTTTTATTACAATACTGCCCAATACAAAAATACAAAAAAATGAATAATAATATAGTCAAAACTGTATCTACTAGCACTTCATAGATTTTTTTATTGCAACCAAATACCATCTGTCACCTAATGTGCCTACTGGTACAGCACTTAACAAAAATATAACAAAAACAAGGCATTTTATTACAATCCAATCAGTCTTTATTTTTAGCACAGACATTTTCAAGAACCTTTTCTTATCACCAGAACCAAAGTAGCCGAAAGTTCTTATATCATATTAACAACAGTATGTAAGTCTGGCAATAGCATAATAAAGTTTAGCATTTTTTTTTACTCTACAGTGTTTCAGTATGTCTAGGCCTACAGCTAAGGTTGCAATTGTAGGTGGGGGGATAAATGGCTTTAGTTGCGGGGTAAACATCCTTCAATCAATACCAAATACTGAAGTTACAATCTTAGCCGAAGTGCTTCCACCAAATACAACCGGAGACAATGCTGCAGGCTTGATATTTCCATTTGCAATTAATGAAACTAAGATGGAATCAGTTTTGTAAGTACTCCGTTTCTTTTCCAAAGTTATCTGTTAGAAAATGTGATATTTCTGTCGAAAAATACATTTGTTTATTTTTATTCTAAAGGCAAATTACTGAAAAAATGACAGGGTTACAGTGAGTGTTTGTGCACTCTTTGTGTTCATAATTAGTGTACCATGTCCCGCATACCTAGCTCAGCCTATATATTGTGCCAGTTCTGCGGTACATTTCATTTCGAAACCTGAGCTGCACTGACGAGATCTAATAAGATCGAAACAGTACTGTCTGCAGATTGGATATATGGATATATATATATATATATATATATATATATATATATATATTGCATTCCTGATTAATTTTACTTTTATTTTAGAAAATGGGTTAAGGAGACGATTGCATTCTGCAATCAATTGTCATTGACAGGTGACGCAGCTGAAGCAGGAATTTTTCCACAATCGGGATTCTATGTTGTAGATGATGATGATGTGAGTTAAACATTTTTGTCACAATGTCAAGCAAACTGCTTAGTTCTGAAATCTCTTGAATGCAATAGATTTTAACATTACAAACATATTTTTTGTGGCTGCGCAACAGCCAAAAATCACAAACAAATGGCCTTCTTCCATTTGTTTCGTCAAAACTACTGATTGGTTTTCTTTGGGGCACACATTAAACTCTACATAATTTTATATTCTTTAAATCTAATCACAGTTTGAGCTCATAGTATTTTGAAGTTTCCACATACAAAAGTTTTTTGTAGAGTCGAGTCTGTAAAATTTACAGCATGTAATACATGACTTGTCTTTTAAGGCAAGCGAGTGTGATCACTCACCTAACATACTCCTAAAATGCCCTTGAGGAGTGCGATTTACAACATGCTTAAATGTGGTTAACTTCTACACACCAAAATACAAACAGCATACCTACAGCACCCCTGAATGTATAGAGGAGTGCAATTTGTAGCACACCTATAATTTTCAAAAGACACTTAGCCTGGTAATAGCTATTTTTCTTCAATTTTTTTACATATTATTTTTTGTCTTTAAAAATATATTTTCTTTACCCATTAATATCATATAGGCTATAACAATTTTAAAGAATTACTTTTAAAGTATTTTATTTATTTTGTTTAATATTTATAGAATGCTTTGCAATATAAAGACATACTTCTTACTTTCGATGTTATAAGTGCAGAAAATATGAAAGTTATAATGCCGTCAATAAACAGGTGAGAAAAAGATATAAGATTACATTTAGATGAATAAATTAATGACTTTGATGAATTTCAACATTGTATTTCCACACCTCCAGACTGTTTTAATGAATGTGTTAAAAATCACTCTTCAGTCATCTGGTTCTCCGAGTAAAGAATAACGTAAACAGCAATCAACAAGGAATTTATGTATACTATTATAATAAGATCACCATCACATTAAGGCCATCATGTGAAGTTCCTAGTGATATCTCATCCACAAGTAAGCTCACCGGGAAGTATTATTACATTCATAGGTTATAACCCCACTCTGAGTTTATAAGCCCACTGTGATTTAAAAGCCCATCTTGACGTACGGTCACTCAGAGGTATTATACTTATTCTGAGGTAGTATAAGCCCTCCCAATTAGCAATTTGTGTGGAAGTACTAGTGTACAGTATGATGATCATAACACTTTTCTTTCATTAAATCACAGCAAAGCTGCTTTTGCAACCACATATGTTATGGAAGGAGAACCATTTCTAGCATGGCTCAAAAAAAGGTAAGTTACCAGTATTCAGTTGTGAGACTCGGTATAGATTATCTTGCAGTTAATTGTGCTTGTTTAGTTTAAACACAATATTAAACTAAGAAATAGTGCTACACTACCAAACTACCAAGGTGCAATACCTCTATTAGGTACCAAGGTATGGTACCACTATTAGGTACCAAGGTACGGTATATCACTGTTATGTACCGAGGTACAATATCACTATTAGGTACTGAGGTATGGTACCAATATTAGGTACCAAGTTACAGCACTACTACTAGATACAGAAGTACAGTGGCTCTATTAGATACCAAGGTATGGTACCACTATCAGGTACTGAGGTACAGACGTACCACTATTAGTATTAGGTGCCAAGGTATGGTACCACAAATTAGGTACCATGTACTGTACAGTACCACTATTAGGTACCAAGGTACGGTACCACTATTAGTTAATAAAGTATGGTACCACTATTGCTAAGTACCAAACTATATTTCCATGCACTATTATGTGATTTACAGTCCATTGTTAAAAATTTTTTAACTCATGAAAACTCATTACTTATTATTTGAATTTATTACTTTTGCAGGTTTAGGAGATATGGCGGTAATGTACAACAAGTCAAAATTCATTCACTTAGTGAGGTTAGTCTGAAATGTCACAATTAGTTAATTGTATTGATCTTGTTGATGATGATGCTATTGAAGGAGATATCTTTTTGAGAGGACATTTTCATGTGAAATAGTTTTAACATCAAGGCCGACTTGTATTTCAGGAGACCCCCCTATTAACGTGGCCACTTGGTTTGTTCATGAGGGTGTCCTTGTTGTACTGTAATTAAATCTTAAAAATTGATTTGAACAAAATAATCTTGCACAATAATGTTATCTAAGGAGACTTTTACAATATTTGTTTTTAAATATCATTGCTGGTTTTATCAAACTACACATTTTAATATTTTTGCTTTAAACCCACTCAATTTGACTAAAAAAATTGTATTTTGCCAGTTCTTCAAAATCACTATGATTTTTTGTACTATTTATTGAAGCTTTCTAGTAAGTATGATGTAATTGTTAACTGCACCGGTATGGGTGCCAAAGAGTTGGTGCCAGATAATGAAGTGTTCCCTGTACGAGGTCAAGTTATAAAGGTAAATTTACATATAATTTTATCATAATTTTACTTCTGCTGTGAGAATAGACCTATTTGTTGAAATTGTACCAAATACTCTCTATGTGTAGAGCACTTTCATGTTGGTGCATTAAACTTGCTGTTTTTTTTAACCTTAAATCTCATCCTAGCCACCAGCAAAAACTTGCAGGCTACTATCTGGAGGTCAGTGTTTGAGTTTCATCCAAAAATTACTTGTTCATTTTTTTGTAAATTGGTATAAAAAGATATTTAGTACAATTATGCTCCCTCAAAGTTACTCAATAGATGATGATGTTGTGTATGTTGTTTTTTTGTTGTTTTTTGGTGTAATATATGTTTTATTCTAAACCAATAGGTTAAAGCTCCCTTTATAAAACACTTCTTTATTGACCAGAGGAATGACTTAACTATGTCGTATATAATTCCTACGTAAGTAAATATAACGTTACTAAACCACTTAGTATTTAACAAACATGCCTTTCGGTATCGCTGGACTAAAATTGAGCTTGTGGACTTTAAAAACACAGCCATGTATAGGCACTTATAGTATATTTTGAGGCTGGCATATGGTGTTTTATATATTGTAGTGTATTTCTGATGCTAAATACCATATTTTTAAAATACCATATTTATAACACTTAATATTCTGTAGACTACCAAGGAATTCCTTTTATAAGGTTACTGCTTTTCAAACTAAATTTCAGCTAATAGCGAAAGTGCTAGAAAATAGGGCTATAGACAATTTGGCCTGTCCTATGTAGCTAGGTAAAAAAGGAACAACCTTGCTAACGTTAATAATGAATATCTTTACAGATCTGAGACTGTAACAGTCGGTGGAACTGCTCAAAAAGGAAATTATAACGTGGACGTTGATTTTTCAGATAAGAAACGGATTATGGATGGTGCCTGTCGGATGATTCCAAATTTGAAAGTAATAAGATCTAAATACAAATCTTCCTCCAATTTAAGACTTAAATAATAACTGATAAAATGAGTGAATAAATAAATAAGAGACCACTTTTCCGAATGGGATAAACACATGATTTATCAAGCCTGAAGCCCAAAAGTGTGATCG
The DNA here is from genome assembly GCF_964355755.1 of Antedon mediterranea. Taxonomy (NCBI): domain Eukaryota; kingdom Metazoa; phylum Echinodermata; class Crinoidea; order Comatulida; family Antedonidae; genus Antedon; species Antedon mediterranea. Next base: position 26,915,696 of record NC_092672.1, read on the forward strand.
AAGTATGATTTCAAGCAAAAAATAGTCAAATTTTGACTGCCAGCTAATATGGCTTTGGTTGCATTTAAACATTTATTTTGTCATTTTATAATTGAAAACATTATTTTTTTCGGTTTTTCTTTCCATGGAAGTGATTAACTTGTACACAACAAAATGGTCTATTTTATTAATCTTCATATTTTATGTTTTTGTGCACCTTTTTGGTTTGTATGGACCAATAATTTTTGGTAGAATCCTTACAAAAAACACTGATTTTCACCCATAAAGCCTTCAGAAACTATTAAACTATAGTCTATTAAAATAATAGTCGATCTTAAATCAAATATTATCATTTAGAATTGTACATATATACGAGACTGGGTTGGTTTACGTCCCGGAAGAAGGTCTGTAAGACTTGAGAAAGAAACAATGCATTTTAATGGGAAAAGAATTTCAGTGAGTATTTTTTGTTTTACACTGTATCATCAAATAGCACTACCCCAAACCCTTTTCCTCTATCTCCTCCTTAACTGCACAAACGATAATAGTATATGGCTATATCTGGTCAGAAATATTAATAGTATACAAACAAAATGAAAAACAAATAAAATCAGAATGATAAAGATGAGGGTATTTATTTACTTCAACCATCTTTAAATATCTATGAGAATGAGAAAAGACAGATCCACCTGAGATTTGAACACAGAACCTTCTACTTGATATACAGTCGTTCCAACAATTAGACCACTGGGGCTTTGATGGTATTGTTCAAATTTGAATGGATAGCGAGAACACCTTCAGCGTGAAGAGCACAGTTTATTGTACACATTACCAACCGAGATCAAATTGATACTCCCTTTCACTATGTCAATTCACGAAGCAGGATCTCTGAACCGGAAATTTTAGAATTTATTCTGTGCCTGCCCAAAACGAAATTGCAGTACCCGATTGTATATAAAGACACCACACTCATGAGGACGTAATTAAGAGGGCTGCAGTACATTTATTTAGTGTAACGTGACCCACAATTCTATCAAATAAATCTACTTAGGTGTGTTATAAAATGGGATAAAATTCTTTGTTTTTCTACAGGTAATACATAACTATGGACATGGCGGGGCTGGACTAACTCTTTCTTGGGGGTGTGCCAAAGATGTGGTGGCATTGATGAAACAGGATATCGCAAACAAAATAAGTTCTAGATTGTAAAGATCATGTGAAAATGCAACATACTGTACATACAAGTTGTCTTTTATTTTTAAAATAACAGGAAATCATCATCTATATTGTTTGTAATAATTAGTCACTGGTTGGAGGTACACACCTAATTGGTGACAGTGGCTTAGGCTGCTTTTCTGCTTTCCTGGTAGCTAGTGACTATGATTTTATATTTTCTTCTTGCATCGTGTTTGTTAAATTTGTTGATTTGTATTATATTTTGTAAAATGTATCTTTTGCCTTAATAATAATAATAATAATCTAGGAAAACTGTTGGGAAACTTGGGAAACTAATGAAATAAAATAAAATAGTAACGCTTTCAAAGGTAGGAAAAGTTAAAATGCTGACATTTTAAAGTTGATTTGAATTTGTGTGTGAAATTTTTAAATTTTCTGTATATTATGGTGTGTTGAGTTGTGTAATTGTTCCTTTTGAGGATCAGTCTGGTCCATCTGGGAGATCAGTCTGGTTCATCTGGGAGATCAGTCTGGTTCATCTGGGAGATCAGTCTGGTTCATCTGGGAGATCAGTCTGGTTCATCTGGGAGATCAGTCTGGTTCATCTGAGAGATCAGTCTGTTTCATCTGAGAGATTAGTCTGTTCATCTGAGAGATCAGTCTGGTTCATCTGGGAGATCAGTCTGGTTCATCTGAGAGATCAGTCTGGTTCGTCTGAGAGATCAGTCTGGTTCGTCTGGGAGATCAGTCTGGTTCTTCTGGGAGATCAATCTGGTTCTTCTGGGAGATCAGTCTGGTTCATCTGGGAGATCAGTCTGGTTCATCTGGGAGATCAGTCTGGTTCATCTGGGAGATCAGTTTGGTTCATCAGGGAGATCAGTCTGGTTCTTCTGGGAGATCAGTCTGGTTCATATGGAAGATCAGTCTGGTTCATCTAAGGAAACAATTTGGTTCCTCCGAGTCTTTATATTGACGGGCATTAATTGAATTACTTATAGTTTTATAAGGTGTAGGTTAAGCCATATGTTATGCATATTTCAATAGCCATTGAACTTATTTTAACTAAAATATAAGATTAATATATATTTTCTATTTTGAATTTTAACAAATTATCTTAGTAAGTAAGAGTATAAGTAAGATTCTGAATTTTAAAAATGCAATTAAACTAAGAAATAAAGGTGTATACTGTAATGGTTTTTATTAGGTGGGAAAAATCAGTACATAAAGTACAGTGCAGTACATTTTTTAACTATTCAGAAAAGGCTGAAGAAGTTAATCACGATTTACTGAAGTAACCTTACATGACTTTAATATATATGATTAAAATTATGAAAATCAAAATTATATTTCTGTGTTTATTTTATTTTAGTATCCAATACATACATTTGCTAGGTCATAGATCATGTAACAGTGAGTAGTAACAAAGATAATGGAGTGTAATGGTACATAAAAGGTGTTTTGATAAACATGTGGATGACATGGGTCTGATACATACTGCCATTGCCTCATCCTTCATGTGGGACATACAGATGTTGATCCTGTGAACATACAATGCATATGTACATGATACAGACCTTGGAATGATGCATTAAAACTGTTTATGGATTGTACAGTTATTTTTTATATTTTTGTTACTGCAATAATGTTTCTTTAATTCTATTAAAGGGGGCTCCTGTATATTAGTTAAGAATGTTTGCCACACAAGCTTTTATCACTATATTTTCCTCTATGTATCTTGGTTATTCCTCTGTGGTTGGAGATAGTATTTCATTCGATAAAGGATTAACTGCTCTATTCAACTTAGCGCCATCTCATTAAATAGAGCAGTCATCAACTCATGAAATATTCTCAACATTCAACTCATAAACATTCATTTTGTATTTTGATTTACAAACAGCATAAATGAATCAGAATAAGTATTTGTTCTTCTGAAGTCTATTTTAATAGTACAATAGCATAAATGAGCAACTCTGTCACGTGAGGACTACACTGATCAATTTATGTACAAAATAGTACATTCCTAAATGAGAAAAATGTCTGAACCATGAACCTTTGATTTTTAAACAGAACCCTTCATTTTTGACACTTTTTTGTTTAATGATCGAATGGAAATACTCCATACGACCAACTCCTATTAATGGGACACCCTGAAAACCTCACTGTCTATACTATCAAGACAGTTTTACAACAAATGTGTGATGTGCCCATATATGTCCATATAATGGTACACTTTTTTTGTCACATAATTCAATTCACATTTATTTAGCAACATAAATTTTACATTACAGGGATTTTAGTAATTGTCTGTAGTCGTAGGACCCTTTAGAAAAAACAAATATATCACAAAGAAAAGTTGGGGAAAAAAAAAAAATAAGCTAAAGTATAAATACATATAATATAAAACGAACTAAAGTTTAATAGTGTAGACATAGGCCTATTGTTGGGTGCCCTTATATAATATTAATAGGGGTTCCACTGTGCAGTGTAAATGAGCAAATGTCTACCAAAAATACACTAATACTATACCAATACAGTAGCAAAATTGCATTTGTTACAGATCGTTTTCTTTTGGCAATATCATATAAATGAGTGGCGTTTATGAACAACAACAATCCTCCATTTTGTACTAAAAAAATAGTTTATAGCTCAGAGATACACGTAATCAAAGTTACTCAGAGTGTTTCAAAGCAATTAGTGTTTTCAGCGACTCTGTTGATAGGTAAAAAGTGTTCACTTTCCACTTGATAATGATTGCTATTTTGCGAGCGGATCACACCGTAAAGATTCTTAGATAGGAGAGAGATACTGTATGCTAATTTTTACTCTGAGCTATCTCCCCCTGGTCAATTCCCCACCAGGACGAACGACATAAACGGCTGAGCTATCTCCCCCTGGTCAATTCCCCACCAGGACGAACGACATAAACGGAGAGGACACAGTTATACATGCACACTTAATTCATTGAGGTATTATGTACAGTAACAATATATAAATGAGTTGTAGAACTTGAAATAATCATAGAGGTTTTTACAACTACAAAGTCAACAACTAGATGCTAATGAAATGATGCAAACAGAGACTCCTCACAATAACTACCTTATCTGTTGCTGTTTCTGTATAATACTGATTAAAACATATTATGAAGAAAAGCATACATGGTATCTTTTTGAGCCGTGATTGTGTTAAAGATGACCCTCTAGTTGCATTACTGTACCAATACCTCTATGATATTAATACATTACAATCATTTTTATTATGGTAGCAACAAATATAAATGAGAATGATCTATCATATATTAACAATAAATGAGAAAATACCCAGTTAAGAATTGTTATTTTCTTTGTTTCACAAATCAGTTGAGTTCAGAGTCCACTCATTAAAGAACCAATCCATGTTTTGAAACATGAGTCAAACTCTCTTAACACCTCAACTCTCATACAAAATTAAGAAACACAACAAGTTGTGGAGGATTTGAAGCCACAACCTGTTCAACTACAGCATTGTGTACAAACGTATGATATATTTAATATATCATACGTGACCTACCAACCTTACATTTACATTCAGATAAATAATACACAAACAAGTTTTTACAGAAATTCTTACCAAATGCACTCAACAAACCAAATAGCTGAACTTAACGTATGGAAAATCAAACATAAAGATCCTTTACAAATAAATATAGTAAAGAAAAATATTCTAAGTAAAAAGTATTTTATACCAGTTCCTTTTTAAGTTACCACTTACATTAAACAACATAAAAACCAGCACACTCAAGAAAGTACAATAACAATTGAATTAAATATCTCACATTATGCCAGCAAGTTAATTAATTAAACATAATATAACAAGAACACCTTTTATAACTCAAATAGTAAACAACATAAATATTTATATAAATAACCATACAAAATAAAAAACTAATACTATAAAAATTATTTGGCAATAAACTCAAATAATAGCCAGTTCTATGAAACAATGTTGGTATTATTTTTTAACTAAATTTTTAATTAATAACATTTCACATAACATATTGATTGCAAACATAGCTCGGGGCTTAGAAGGTTTGAACAAAACCACTTTTTTTCCCTAATGTGCAAGTCCTAGCAGAAAAGGTTATACACATGTTTAACTAGCCTAGTTAATGTTGATTTTGCCCTTTTGTGCGAAGAATGTGCTCTTTTGTGAAAAAAAAAGTTCCCCCTCATAAAAATCAAATTCATTATTAAAAATAGGCCTCAAGCATACAATAAATGGCATTTTAACTATAAACATTTCTTGGAGAAGACAACAGATTCAGCTTTAATCCTTCAGTAATTAATAAATGATTTCTTATAATTATTGTTAGATATATTTAAAAATAAATACAAATTTCAAATTGTTGACAATGCCAGTGAATGTATTTTTTGCAGTACTAAGCGCAATATAATATATGACATAAAAAAACTTTTAGACTATCACATCAGTCAAATCTCGTCTAGCTTATTCACTAAAAATACTTGTAGTGTAGTAACTTTTCTATCTGTATGAATTGATTTGCAGTCAACAATTTATACACATGCATAGACCAAAGTTGTGGAAAGAATTCACATGTACTGGCGGTAATAAACTGAATATTTTGGAAATAAATAATAAATTTGTAAATAAACACGTTAAAAAACACTAATTATCGCTTTATGAACAACACTAAAATGTATATAGAAATGATGTTTCTTTTTAAAGTTTATTTTATTTATGTTTTATTTTTAGTTTTTATGTAAAATGGTCCTTCAAAAACAGAATTGTAAATTTGTTTATAGAAGATCCTTGCCTTCAATTGTATATTGTAATTGTAAAATTATAAACGGTGACTAAGTCAATGTGAATAAATGAATTTAATTCATTCTGATATAATATTTTGAATATAACTTCTTTTTTCCATTTACAATACTAAGATTCAATTGTTCATTTAGTATTGCTGGTCCTAAATTATGGAATGTGCTTAAGGCTAATTTATGTGCATATCAAAACATTTTACTTTTAAATAAATATGTTAAACATTATCTTTTATCTAATTATAATTACTATCTCTTATTGTTTATATGCAAAATATGTGTTTCTTTCTGCATTAACGTAAAACTTTGTAACTTTAAATTACTCATATTATATTGTATCTATCCCCGGGTAATTTTGAGACAATTTCTTTGAACTTTGAATTATGATCCAAGTCAATAGAATATGGCCAATCCTATCCTCATGCATTATTATGTCAAATTGTTATTATTTTGTTCCATTTGTTAAATAAATGGTAAAAAATGCTGAATGTAAATAAGAGCAACTTATCTGTTTTGGCTTATATCTTTAATTTGCTTTTGCCGATACTGATTTTGCCAAATAAATGCTGTTATCAAGTATAAATAAGTACAGGGCAAGCCTACTGTCAACTGGTTTAAATAATTAGTATTGCAATTGTTTTTTTGTTAATCAAAGTACTTTTGTATTTTGTGTTCCAAAAACTGGACACACACTTTTATGAACAAATAAATACATATTTTTATTTTATAATATTAAATACAAAAATTAATTTAATTAAAAAATTAATCATTCCAGTTGATAATAAAAAATAATAAAAATTGATTGCAAATTTTTCTCAATGTAGTTTAGTATAAAGTACAGATTACGTTAGAGTAGGACAAAACATTTGACCAATTTCATCTTTATAAAAGGAATAAATTGAGATTTTTTGGGTAAACTCATTCCTGAGGGAATTCCTGACAGAAATGATAAATAAGAATTGGCAAAAAATAATTATTTTTATATAATTATAATTGAAATTATTTCATAAACTGTTTTTAATCATCGCTATCATTTTCTTCATGTTCATGAGATGTACATTTTCCTTTTTCTACATTTTTCCTTGTTTCTGGCAACTTTTCCTTACTTTCAACTTCTTTCATGTTAAATTTATCACCATACATTTTTAGCATCTCTACTTTCAGCTTGTTTAGAATCTTTTCATTTGGTTTGTTCTTCGTCTTTGCTTGTAACTCTATTATACTCTGCTCTGCTTCCTAATAAATAAACAGAAGTGGTTTTTGAACATTAAATGTGGATACAAATTATATTCAAACACAGACTGTAAGTGGGTTGAAAGTTCAAGCCCTAAACCATTTTAAACACGCAGCATACAACTGATTTGTTAAAACTGGAGAACCTTGGCTTTTTAAATCACAAGAACCATTTTTGGTTGAAAGACTTTTGACATGTTACTACCGTCACACGTTGTCTTTGCATTGTCAGAGAATTGCGTACATAAAATTCTCATTACATACATATACATACATAGTTATTTCATCATGTTTGTAGTATACAAACTTTTCTTTATAGATCTTAATATTAAGAGAATCCCAGTATAGCAAAACCCAACAATTACAGGACCTAAGAAACTGTCACCTAATAAGTGGTGACCACAGAGTGTTATAAAAGTACAATTCGAAAGACTTTATGTGTGTCCCTGTTACGGGTGCAGGTCAAGTCGGCCCCAAACCGTCTCGGCCAAAGTCAAGTCGGCCCCACGTCAAGTCGGCCCCAAGTCAACTCGGCCTCAAGTCAACTCGGCCTCACGTCAACTCGGCCAAAAACTAATCGGTCAACTCGGCCACAATAAAGTATGGAACGCAAAAAGTGCTTAATATTATTACAATTCTTACTATCCACGTTTAAAAAAAAATGAAGAAATAAAAAATATAATATCATATAAAAAAATGAACTCATTGCCGAAATGAATAGAAGTACCCGCGTGTTACAAAAAACACGTGCAGGTACCGTATTTTAGGAAATCGAAGACGGAGGCCTACGTTCCACCATTTGGCCATAGAAAAAATGATCGTGCATGATTTGCGTTTTTAAAAAAGGGGAATCCCCCGGTCAGCGAAAACACATAGCAGTTGTAGATATCGAAAAAGCTGGCAAACGCACAGGGAGGCTCAGCTACGAAATTTTATTAAACGTAAATAAAGGAAAGTTGGTGAAATCATTCCTATTTTTTTTGCTAAATATATTATTGTCTAAATAATAATATTCATTAAAAGTCAGAATTATTCATAGTTAAAAAATTGTGAAGAAATATTATTTTATCAATCCCCTTCATTTGCACTTTTTGCGTTCCATACTTTAATGGGCCGAGTTGACCGATTATTTTTTGGCCGAGTTGACGTGAGGCCGAGTTGACTTGAGGCCGAGTTGACTTGCGGCCGAGTTGACTTGAGGCCGACTTGACTTGGGGCCGACTTGACTTTGGCCGAGACGGTTTAGGGCCGACTTGGATCGAAACCCCTGTTACACTTTGTAACCATTGAGATAAGTATAGCATACTTATAGCCGCTTGTACAGGATTAAAATATTATTTTTCAATTGTAAATTTAAAATGAACACTTACTTGCCCAGCTCAAATCCGATTTAAATGCTCAAATCACACATTTCCTAATTCAATGTATGTTCTCAAATATCTTAATAGATTCCCATACAGTAAACGCCTTTTAACAGAACGCTTTCTGGACCATAGAAAGTGTCCGCTTTATAGGGGATTTCTTTGTCCACTGTAACGCTAAAACATATATTTTCTCTTTTACAGGCAAGTGTCCCCTTAAAGATGTATTGTCTCCCAAAAAAAAATATTTTTTTGTTGAATATGCCATTTTAATGTCACAAAATAGTGAAAACAAAAATTGAATCGGAAAAATGTATTTACCTGAAAATAACTGTAGTTTAAAGCAAAAAATAGTTGAATTGGCTGTCAGCCAATGGGTTTTTGGTTAAATTTGACGATTATTTGTCATTTAATTTTAAAAGTCTGATTTAATTAATCTTAATCATATTTTTTCATGTTATTGGGGGACAATACATCTTTAATAGGGTTCCCCTTGAATATGGGTTGACGGTAGTGTTAAAATATATATATAATATTTCCTTATTTCACAGGAAAGTGTCCCTTAATAGGGTTTCCCCTGAATATTGGTTAACTGTTATATTCCCTCTTGTTAATTTCACAGGAAAGTGTCCCTTAATAGGGTTTCCCTGAATATTGGTTAACTGTTATATTCCCTCTTGTTAATTTCACAGGAAAGTGTCCCTTAATTGAGGTGTTCCAAATCAAAAATCATCACTCATTCAAGTCATACCTTTTTCTCTTTGTTCCTAATAGACGCTCCTTTCTTATATATCTTAATAAGTGAACCCCAGTACTTTAGATGTGGGTGGAGTAATTTCAGAATCTTTTGGGCACCATGTTGTTTACCAACCTTCTTATTCTTACATTGACCCTGAAAAAATAAAAAATTAAAGATTAAAAAGTGCTTTAATATCCTATTTCTTTTAAATAAGGCATTTTTAGTAGTACTGAATTTACAATATAAATATATTTTGTTTATTTTATATGCAGTCAACAGTGAGAGATTGCCAATTACAGGATGAATGAATCGTGAATTACAACCCTGACACAAAGTCAGGATTAAACCTTGGGATTGGAAGGCAAGAATGTGACCCACCAATCTACAGCTTCACTACATGCACACATCTGATCTAGTGGAATATGCTGGAGAAACATAATTAACCAGTTTTATAAGAGATAGTAAACAGGCCTTTTGTCTTCTAGGAAACTATTTTTAACATTGAGACATGTGACTAGAGTAAAAGTATAAATGTTAGAAATTACTTACAGTGACAACGTGTTGGCCAAAGGTCAAAGTGTATGTGCTTCGTTGGTGTTTACTAACTTGTACAGTAAAGTCTAGATCCATATCATCTAGACCATGATGTCTGTAACAGGAGAAAACAGGCTTCTTTTTTAGATGAGTTTCTTTGCGAGATTAGTTTTGCAAACTAAAGAATGGGATTTCTTTTCGAAATGAATGCTGTAAATTTTGTGAATTGCAATAATATGGATTTTTAATGGAATTAAACTTTTAAAATGATAATATAAACTTGATCATTTCATATTCAAATAGTCTATCTTGAAAAGAAGCCCACTGCGCTTGATTTTCGAGGGGGTGGGGGGCTTCAATTCGAGATGGATTTCTTTTTTAGGTTTTACGGTATAAGACTACTTTCTTCAAATGGCATATTAAAGGCAGCTGATTTAAAGTTATGACCTCTAACCTTTGTTTGTATTCTTGTAACATCATCCAAGGGGTCAGCTGACCAGCCTTGGTACACAATTCATATACTCTTGTGTCTTCTATTAAAATATTGTTAAAATACTGAAAGAATGAAATCAGTTGGTTGTATGTTATACAATACAATCAAGTAGACAAAAATATTTTATCATAATTGTTTTATGACAGAATTACCTCCAAGTCATCAGTATCGCTAGCTTTTTTCTCTCCCAGACACAAATTTGGAATTAAAATTTCTAGAGTTGCTCGGGCTGAAATGCAAAGAAAATAGTTATTACTGATACAAGACAAATTATGTACACAATATAGAAAACGGATACAATCTGGGATATACACAGGGCCGACATTCATCTTTCGAAATGTGCTGGCATGTCGCATAAATACCTATACGTTGTTGAACTCACCTGCTTCATTCTTGGCTTGTTTCTTACTAATTGCTGCTCCTTTGCCATACTGTGTTCCATCAATCTCAGCAATGGCCTCAAACGGTGTGCTCATGTTTTCTGTGGGGGAAAATGCAAATGTTCCCAGTTTAATACCTTGGCTGGCGGATCTTTTTAAAGGTTCTATCACATATGTCAAAACAAATAATTAATACTTTTTACAAAAAACACAACTATCGGAAGTTATATTCACATTATCGTCTAGGTGCATCTGTTCAGCCGTATCCTGTGAAATTGTGATGTACTATGACATATACATGCTGGTTACAAACATTCTAAGTCAACACTGCTTTTGATGGGTGTTATTCGCAGCGCCCTGGATAAAACCAATATGCAATAAAACTCGTTGCTGAAGGCGACTTGTTAAGCCTGTTTCTTTCTAGGCAATTTTATTCAGGCAAATCTAACATTTTCTGTAGAAGTAAATTTATTGACTCACCACATTCATTGTATATATACTTTGGCTGCACTTTCATCACTCTTTGAGCATATTCATGCAATATACATACAGGTGTTTTGTCTTTTGAATTTATTACAAAATCTATCATAAAACAAAAGTTTTAGTGAGGTATTTATAGGGAATTAACTAAATTTAGAGTTTCTTATCTTCACCTTGTAACATTCCTACAATACAGTATATTGTTTAAAATAACTTTCATAACAACATTATCAATTCTAAAATAGGCTTTTGGCACTGACTTGTAAAAGGTGATGATTGGATTGACCAAATTCGCTATATACATTATGAAAATCAAATTGCCTACTGTCCTAAAGTTTAGTCAAAACGTTTTCACATTACATGATGATGTAACGATGACATAGTGTCTATGCTCTCCTGAGGCAAGAGAGATAACACATTTGTAATGAACAATAATGTAAAACAACAGAAGTAAATGATCAATATTCAACATGGAAAACTTCAGATTTATTTCTATTTACCTTTTTTGCCCTTTCCTGATTTCTCTGACCCAGGAATCTGACAAGTTATTAGACTTGATTTCCCAGGCTGAAAAATGGAAATAAATTTATTTATAAGTCCTTAGTTTACATTTCTCACTGCCTTTTGTTAGCCTTTCTCAGTGATGGTTGCTCTGCCTTGTTATTGGCCAGCTTTTTGTGTTGGGTTTCAATTTAATTTGTTTAGCTAGATACCCACATCACTGATAACACCTGCGAGGTATGTACTGACTGGTCTATGCACCTTAAATTGCTGGTAAACGGAAGCAGCGATGTGGGTTCGATTGGTTTTGTTTTATTTCGATTTTTGTCAAAATTATCAGTAGTATTTAGGTTTCAAGGACTATGTTTTTTTCATGGTTTTTCACAAGCGCCTTGAACATTTTTGTGGATATGTGCGCTATATAAATCTTATTATTATTATTATAGGGCTTTTATGCGGGTAGGTTTGTTTTAAATTTGAAATTAAGAAAATGTATAAATATAAGAAATACTAAATATTAACCATTTTATTCAAGTTGACTTACAAGCTGTGGACGATCAAGGCTTTCTTTTAACTGCTTGTTGTGTCTTCTTTTATCTGCATACGTTCTAAACAAAATAAAAAAATAATTTAGAGCTTTCAATTTGTGATAACCAAGAACCTAGTTACGCCATTATAATTGTGGAGACGTTGGGACATTTAGTATGAGGATCCCTGTATTGTTTGGCTAAAAGCCATCAATGCAACATTGTGGTATAGAGGTATGAACGCAAGGCTAGTATAGTGTCTCTTAAGGTTGTAGGTTTCCCACTCATATGTACTCATGCACATTTAATGTACTCATATGTACTTTTGCATGTTGTCATAATTTGACTTTATACATGTGTCCAAAGGCAAGTTACTAAAAAATCTCAATAATAAGAATAAGCAAAAAGCAAAACCAAAACTATAAAGTAAAACAGCCAATAAAAAATGTATAAAATCAAATTATGACAATATGGCAAAACATCTGACCAATTTTCAAATTCAGTAAAAGTTTCCAATTCAGTAAAAGTGGAAACTTAATCAAAGTTGGTACTTAAAAGAATTAACACTGCAAAGGTTTCTCTGCAATCAAAAGTATTAATAATGGCAAACCAAAATACAAAATATGTGTACAAAAAAATAACATTAGTAATTTTAATCTAGAAAAATAGCAAAACAGCGAACTTACTTGAATTTTTTAACTGTTAATGTTTCAAATTCAAATAAGTTAACAAGGTAATTATGCAGCTCAACTGAATCTGTGGACAAAAATATTAGTAATAAAATTAGAAAAAAGAAGGTATTTCAAGTACAACTATTAGGAGGAAAACAATTAAGGGGCAACTTTTACTCACAATTGGTCAGGAAAAGGAGATTGGTTTAATTATAGTTGGTCATTATAAACCCCATTTTGCAACTCAAAAGTGTCCCTGACCCCGTAATAGGGATGTCTCCTGAGTTGGCTATAGTGTTCAAACATATATTACCCCTCGTTTTGTGGGAAAGTGTCTCTTTAATATTAGTGTCCCTTGAATAAGGGTGTCCCAAAGGAGGGGTTCTTTTTTCTCATCATTCATTACATACCCACAGACTCATCTTTGCAAACATGTATTTTATCAGGAGCATTCTGTGTTGTCACACCATTGCTTAATTCTGATTTAGTAGCTCCTGTAAACAAAAAAAATTATTGTTTTTTTCTAAATAGTTACAGTATATAAAAACGTGCTAATATTAATTAATTTTCATTTGGAATGATGTGCATCCAGAGAGATAGGTAATAACTACAAAAAGATCTGAGACGACAGTGCCAATATTAATGTAAAAATCTAGGTGTTTTTTCAATACATACATGCCATTTGTACACTGGACAAAAGACAAGTTCTACTACCATGGAGCGTGTTGGCCACAAACCTATGCCAACGAAGCACCTGTGGATAATGGTGCCCATTTGGCAATTAAATGATATCTAAAATAAAGAATTTAACTAAAGTAGAAACGACACTTAAAGGAACTACTTCAGGGCCAAATTACTGTCAACTTAATAGGGATGTTCTCTGAATAGGAGCTGGCGTTTAAACATTCCACATGTTAACCATTTAAAGGAAAAATGTCCTGTTTATACAGTTTCCCCCAGGTTAATAGGATGTCATCTTTTTAGAAGTGTCTTCTTAATAGAGATGCCTATTGTAATAACTACTATAAAAGTGTATCGAACCTGACTCTTCCTGGTTTTTGTCTGTTGATTTTTCTTTGTGTTCATCAATTGATTTTTCATCTTGAAGATCTGGATTTCCAGGAAGGCCATCATCACGTGTAACATCTACCTGTGTACTTATGCTGGTATCTCTAACAATGTGGGAATTTCCATCAGAATTGGAATCTCCCAATGGGTTGGAATTTCCCTCAGGATGGCAAGTTTTTTCTTTAGTATTTGAATTCCTGAAAGGGCAACCATTGGCATCAGGAAGTTCTTCGTTAGTACTGTTTGTAAGGTTTCCAGTTTCCAGCTTTGACTCCTGTGCTTCTTCCCTATCCTGGTTTTGTTCCAGAGCATCTGCATCATTTTTCTGCAGCTCTCCCATTTCTCTCTTTAGCTCACGTTTATAATGAAGGCAAGGTATACTAGTTACTGGCACTTTGTGTCGCTGCAAAGAAATATTTAAGATTGCGTTTTATTTACACATGATGATAAAAGATGGTTCTAGAGTAGTATGTACATAGACAATTGTTGACTTACCCTCGCACTGCCACTGCCTAGTAGATATGGCCTGGACCATACACACACTCTAGTTGATCTATGTAGGTAAAGATGCATGCCAGAATCATGAGCAATTTGAACCCAGTCGTCTGGAAGACCTTCAATTGGTTCATGACCTTTTTCTAAAAAAATTGTAAAATAAAAAGTGGATAGAAGGCATTTCGGTTTAAATACCCTTCACATTAAACACCAGAGAAACATCTCGGACAAGATAATCTGCAGAGATCCCATTCACAAATATGTATTTCAATCAACACCAACCATGCCACTCTTTCTGGGTTTTTTTTAGTCGATGTGAATAGTACCAGTGTAGCACTCTGGTGTTTCTCCGGAGTTTAATGTGAAAGGGGTATAGTGGGTATGAATGTTAACTGAATAATAACGATAACTGAAATTTATTCAAAATTAAATTACAATATTACCTTTAAGAACAATTTTGTGACGTATAGCCACGATGCCTTGTGGATTATCCAGTGATGGTTCCATGGATTCCTTCTCCTCCTTCACACGTTGATTATAGTCTTCCTCCAACATGGCATCAACATCAATACCACTTCCCCAACTATCAGCATCATCATCGTCGTCGTCGTCTTCAAGTATGACCATATCATCAGGCATTTCTTCAAGTTTATCTTTTAATGTATCATTTTTAAGTTGCGTGTCCTCAGACTCTCCATCAAGAGTCACATGAGTTCTACGCATTGCTCCTTTCTCAGAGCGCTGCAACGTAATTTTGATATCGGAGGCAGCAGACTCGTTATCTGAAGTGTTCAGTTTCTGGCGTTTTACATCCGGTTCTGGAGAAGACTCCGATTGTAGAAATGTTACGTTTCGACGTTTAACATTCTTAGAAATGCTAACTGTTAAAGTTGGTATGACAGAGTCCTCGCTGCCACAGTCACTACCCACGTTTGATGCACCAGGTAGTGGAGGTGGGAGCGGAGGTATGGCACGGTCTTCCAATGGCGGTGGCGGTGCAGGTGAACTGTCCATCATATCACTACAATTCTCTACACTAGTCTCTTCCATATCGTCGATTTTAAAATTTAAACCCGACCAAAATAATTAAATATTATTTAAAAATGTAATCGTTTCTATTTTATATTTGTGGTCAGAAAGATAGAACTGTACAACTCTTTTCATTAATAATGATAAGGAATTTGAAAAGAAACCTTATCGATATCACTGGAAAGATATATACAGTTTGTCAAAGACATAATATCTGTAAAACAAAAAAGTGTAGATTAGCCTTTTAATTTAATGAATAATAGCTTTTCAAATTTATACATTCACGGAAAATGGTATGTATCCTCAGCTGCAGGTCAGCACAGACAAACTTTGACTTTTCTTTCAACAGCCTGAAATGAAAGATACAAAATAAATAGTGTAATCGATTTACAATATCGGTCGCGACCTAATTTTTGTCACGGTTATGGAACGATCAAATTCATGAAACTCCAAAAAGGACAAAATATAGCATGATCATTTCGGCCGCCAGGTATGGCGCACCAAATTGAAATAGCCAGAAATAACTGTACAGTACTACAGTGAAAAAAATAAAAAAATAACCAAGTCTATGGTATGGAACGCCACAGAGAACTATGGTCATTTAAACCAGAGATCAGTTGTGTAATGGGCTAAATACATTTTTTTTGCCGTAGATTTAAAGTTATATTACGGTATTTTACCATCTGAATATTTTTGACAAAATAAATATTTATTAAATGTTTATTTATATTTTTATTTTACAGGTCTTGCTTTGTAAAAATGTGTTTATTTATGAATATAATAAATGTGAAACATACGACTGTGTTTTTGACTGGCACATAAAAAAAACACCTTCTTCTTCTTATTAAAAAAATATCATTAATATTCACTGTAGTGATGGCAAAGTGCACGCCATAAATTATGGCATAAATATCGCTGCTGTTTCTGGAATTGAAGACCGCCGAGTCGGCTTAATAATACAGTGTTTAGTAAAAATTAAATTTTAACACACATGGCGTGTCATACATATTCAAGAATAATTACAATTCTGGCGGCCGAAATGAACAATACATATTTTGTCTTTTTTGGCGATTCATTCTTATTCTTATTCTTTTATTGCCAAATATAAAATACATGAAAAACACGACATACAAAAAAAAAAATCATGAATTTGGCAATTCCATAACCGGCGGCCGAAATGACTGGCGGCCGAAATGACTGGCGGCCGAAATGATCAGACACCCTATTAATGACATCGGTCACATTTGAAGTCGGTCACGTTTTATTGCAGTCGCAATAAATCAGGGCCGAATCGTTTTCCGTTATCAACCGTACAAGCCTAGCTAGCCTAGGCCTAGCTAAGTAGCTCGTAGTAGCCTAGGCCTCTAAAGTCTGGCTAGGCTAGTCCTAGCTAGCAAAGCAAGGAGAATAGGGCTAGGCCTAGGCTAGGCCTAGACCTAATGATGCTATCGTGTGGCGTTACTAAATACTAGCCTACTAGCTTAGGCCTAGGCTAGGCCTATACAAGGTCTAACTAGCCTATTATATTTCAGAAAGATTCAGATATTCTTACCATGACCATCAATACTAAGTTTCCATCAGTTTAGTTGATGTTAAAGACAAAATTATTCTCAACAAACAAAGAGACTCACTTTCTCGATTCCATTGTTTTTTCATTATGGGACGCTCAAAGTGCATATCGATATTTATTAATTTTTATCTATATATAAATTTACGTAAGGGCAAAATTCGGTAAATCGCACCTTACTTCTAGAATGTTTACTCGATGGTATATACAGTTGGTTTGTACTTTCGGTACTGATTTTAACCACCTGATGTAAGCCTGTTTACTAATTAAATTAAGTTAGATAATTATTTATTGACGATTAAAACGAATTTAGGTTCAACGATTTGCCCCAAATAGGGGTGTTTTCCGATCATGGTATACACTGTCTAATGGAGACAGACAATAATACGAGGATGCTTCGCATTTTCCTATCTCCTCCTAAGATAATTGTTTTTAATGGCTGAAAACCGGTTGAACAGCTCGAGTACAGCATCATAATATTGAAGACAGGCCGATTTTCTTTAAAAAATACTATTTTGATAGATTTAATATACGTTTATACAAATGTATTGATTTGCGATGAATGAAACATTCCAATCTCTGTTCCACAAGTGTCTATTCCCTCAGGCGTCGTAAAGGCAAGTACTGTATACTCATAACAAAAATTCGATCCATTTTTTTTTTCAACCAACCCAACCATTTCAATCTGTGCTGCAGAGGTTGGATATAAAATTTTTTTTAACGGATAATGAGCTAGCGTTTTCACTCGCCGTATATTATGTACACATCTTTATTATTGCAGTCAAACCACCCACATCACCACCCTTCCCTCACTGGCATGAGTAGCGTTGTAAAACCAGTAGAGGATGGGCCTACGGTACATCACATGCCCTAAACGCAGAACAACTTTGGTGGGTAGGGTAGGAACCAACTTAAGTATGAATTGGCTCTAAGAAACAATTGAAAACCATTAGGCCTACTAATTAAGTTGAGTTAGATAATTTAATATTTATTGACGATTATATCGAATTTATGATTTTCCCCGAATAGAGGTGGTTTTTACAAATTGTTTTATATTATATAAACAAATCCAAAGGCAAATTACTGAGAAAAATGACAATGCTGTGGGTATCAGTGGCTGGATCTCAATGGAGATACAAAAATAAAAATCGAAAAGCTAAATCAAAACGATAAAGTAAACAGCCAGAAAAGTTAGCAGAGCTTTCGGGCAACACTAGCCTTTCATCAGTGCATCATATTATATAAACATATACACGTCGCAGTGATGTATCGTTAGGCCTACATGTACTGTACTATTTCAATCGACTATGACGGTGATAGTTTCAACAAAGTATTAAATCGCAATGTTTTACTGTGTGTAGTGGTATATTATTTGTAAAACATGAAAAACAATTAATATTTTGTTACTAAATGGATAAAGAATATAGGCCTATTTAAAAATTGTTCCTCTTTGTACCCATCCTCTTCCTCATCCCTCAACACTAATGTTACATACAAAACACAAATTAAGTTTGTTTAAATTTTACTTAAACAATTGGTCTCATTTTGTGACAAGTTTCTCTTTCGGAAGTAATTCCCAGGGTGCTAATTTTAGTTGAGTAAATAAATCACAGTGTCTATTTATTCGTTCCTGTAAACGACATGGATTATTGTCCTGCGGTACGTAGGCCCTACATTGAAATCGCCAGTTTTTTAACGCTGAAATTATTATGTAATTCGAGAACCATCTGTGGGTACGACCTATAATTTACAAACAAGGCTGCAATAAACGGTCGCTGACTAAATTTTGGTGGTCTTATTTGCATTAATATATAATTTTAAGACAATTTATGATGAAATTTACGCATTACCATCTTCAATAATTATCAAAGGCTC